>NC_134267.1:222826311-222848811 GCF_031893055.1 Leptodactylus fuscus | reverse complement strand
ATCTATCTATCTATCTATCTAATTATCTATCTATCTATCTATCTATCTATCTCATATCTATCTATTAGCTATCTATATATCTATCTATCTCATATATATCTATCTATTTATCTATCTCATATCTATCTATCTACAGTATCTATCTATCTATTTCATATCTATCATCTATCTATCATCTATCTAATATATATCTTTATCAAATCTATCAATCTATCGAATTATCTATCTATCTATCTATCGATCTATCTCCTATCTATCTATCTATCTATCTATCGCCTATCTATCTATCTATCTATCTATCTATCTATCTCCTATCTATCTATCTATCTATCTATCTATCTATCTATCTATCGATCTATCTCCTATCTATCTATCTATCTATCTATCTCCTATCTATCTATCTATCTATCTATCTATCTATCATCTATTTATCTATCTATCTATCTATCTATCTATCTATCTAATATCTATCTATCTATCATCTATCTCCTATCTATCTATCTATCTATCTATCTATCTATCTATCTATCTATCTAGCTATCTATCTATCCATCTATCTCCTATCTATCTATCATCTATCTATCTATCAATCATCTATCTATCTATCTATCTATCTATCTATCTATCTATCTATCTATCATCTATCTATCTCATATCTATCTATCATCTATCTATCTATCTATCTATCTATCTATCTATCTATCTATCTATCATCTATCTATCTATCTATCTATCTATCTATCTATCTCATATCTATCTATCATCTATCTATCTATCTATCTATCTATCTATCATCTATCTCCTATCTATCTATCTATCTATCTATCTATCTATCTATCTATCTCATATCTATCTATCTATCTATCTATCTATCTATCTATCTCATATCTATCTATCTCCTATGTATTTATCTATCTATCTATCTATCTATCTATCTATCTATCTATCTAATTAGCTATCTATCTCATATCAATCTATTATCTATCTATCTCCTATCTATCTATCTATCTATCTATCTCCTATCTATCTATCTATCTAATCTATCTATCTCCTATCTATCAATCTATCTATCTATCTATCTATCTATCTATCTATCTATCTATCTATCTATCTATCTATCATCTATCTCCTATCTATCTATCTATCTATCTATCTATCTATCTATCTATCATCTATCTATCTATCTATCTATCTCATATCTATCTATCATCTATCTATCTATCTCATATATATCTATCTATTTATCTATCTCATATCTATCTATCTACAGTATCTATCTATCTATTTCATATCTATCATCTATCTATCATCTATCTAATATATATCTTTCTCATATCTATCAATCTATCGAATTATCTATCTATCTATCGATCTATCTCTTATCTATCTATCTATCTATCTATCTCCTATCTATCTATCTCCTATCTATCTATCTATTAGCTATCTATCTATCTATCTATCTATCTATCTCATATCTATCTATCTATTTATCTATCTCATATCTATCTACAGTATCTATCTATCTATTTCATATCTATCATCTATCTATCATCTATCTAATATATATCTTTCTCATATCTATCAATCTATCGAATTATCTATCTATCTATCTATCTATCTATCTCATATCTATCTATCATCTATCTATCTATCTATCTATCTATCTATCTCCTATCGATCTATCTATCTATCTATCTCCTATCTATCTATCTATCTATCTATCTATCATCTATTTATCTATCTATCTATCTATCTATCTATCTATCTATCTATCTAATATCTATCTATCTATCTATCTATCATCTATCTCCTATCTATCTATCTATCTATCTATCTATCTATCCATCTATCTCCTATCTATCTATCATCTATCTATCTATCAATCATCTATCTATCTATCTATCTATCTATCTATCTATCTATCTATCATCTATCTATCTATCTATCTCATATCTATCTATCATCTATCTATCTATCTATCTATCTATCTATCTATCATCTATCTTCTATCTATCTATCTATCTATCTATCTATCTATCTCATATCTATCTATCATCTATCTATCTATCTATCTATCT
Source organism: Leptodactylus fuscus (assembly GCF_031893055.1). Lineage (NCBI taxonomy): Eukaryota > Metazoa > Chordata > Amphibia > Anura > Leptodactylidae > Leptodactylus > Leptodactylus fuscus. Next base: position 222,846,733 of record NC_134267.1, on the reverse strand, counting down.
ATCTCCTATCTATCTATCTATCTATCTATCTCCTATCTATCTATCTATCTATCTATCTATCTATCTATCTATCATCTATTTATCTATCTATCTATCTATCTATCTATCTAATATCTATCTATCTATCATCTATCTCCTATCTATCTATCTATCTATCTATCTATCTATCTATCTATCTATCTATCTATCTATCTAGCTATCTATCTATCCATCTATCTCCTATCTATCTATCATCTATCTATCTATCAATCATCTATCTATCTATCTATCTATCTATCATCTATCTATCTCATATCTATCTATCATCTATCTATCTATCTATCTATCTATCTATCTATCTATCTATCTATCATCTATCTATCTATCTATCTATCTATCTATCTATCTGTCTCATATCTATCTATCATCTATCTATCTATCTATCTATCTATCTATCTATCTATCTCATATCTATCTATCATCTATCTTCTATCTATCTATCTATCTATCTATCTATCTATCTCATATCTATCTATCATCTATCTATCTATCTATCTATCTATCTCATATCTATCTATCTATCTCCTATGTATTTATCTATCTATCTATATATCTATCTATCTATCTATCTATCTATCTATCTATCTATCTATCTAATTATCTATCTATCTATCTCATATCAATCTATTATCTATCTATCTATCTATCTATCTCATATCTATCTATCTATCTATCTATCTATCTATCTCCTATCTATCTATCTATCTATCTATCTATCTCCTATCTATCTATCTATCTATCTATCTATCTATCTATCTATCGATCTATCTCCTATCTATCTATCTATGTATCTCCTATCTATCTATCTATCTATCTATCTATCTCCTATCTATCTATCTATCTATCTATCTATCTATCTATCGATCTATCTCCTATCTATCTATCTATCTATCTATCTATCTATCTATCTCCTATCTATCTATCTATCTATCTATCTATCTCCTATCTATCTATCTATCTATCTATCTAATTATCTATCTATCTATCTATCTATCTCATATCTATCTATTAGCTATCTATATATCTATCTATCTCATATATATCTATCTATTTATCTATCTCATATCTATCTATCTACAGTATCTATCTATCTATTTCATATCTATCATCTATCTATCATCTATCTAATATATATCTTTATCAAATCTATCAATCTATCGAATTATCTATCTATCTATCTATCTATCGATCTATCTCCTATCTATCTATCTATCTATCTATCTATCGCCTATCTATCTATCTATCTATCTATCTCCTATCTATCTATCTATCTATCTATCTATCTATCTATCGATCTATCTCCTATCTATCTATCTATCTATCTATCTCCTATCTATCTATCTATCTATCTATCTATCTATCTATCTATCATCTATTTATCTATCTATCTATCTATCTATCTATCTAATATCTATCTATCTATCATCTATCTCCTATCTATCTATCTATCTATCTATCTATCTATCTATCTATCTAGCTATCTATCTATCCATCTATCTCCTATCTATCTATCATCTATCTATCAATCATCTATCTATCTATCTATCTATCTATCTATCTATCTATCTATCTATCATCTATCTATCTCATATCTATCTATCATCTATCTATCTATCTATCTATCTATCTATCTATCTATCTATCTATCTATCATCTATCTATCTATCTATCTATCTCATATCTATCTATCATCTATCTATCTATCTATCTATCTATCATCTATCTTCTATCTATCTATCTATCTATCTCATATCTATCTATCATCTATCTTCTATCTATCTATCTATCTATCTATCTATCTATCTATCTATCTATCTCATATCTATCTATCATCTATCTATCTATCTATCTATCTATCTATCTCATATCTATCTATCTATCTCCTATGTATTTATCTATCTATCTATATATCTATCTATCTATCTATCTATCTATCTAATTATCTATCTATCTATCTCATATCAATCTATTATCTATCTATCTATCTATCGCATATCTATCTATCTATCTATCTATCTATCTATCTCCTATCTATCTATCTATCTATCTATCTTCTATCTATCTATCTATCTATCTATCTATCTATCGATCTATCTCCTATCTATCTATCTATGTATCTCCTATCTATCTATCTATCTATCTATCTATCTATCTATCTATCTCCTATCTATCTATCTATCTATCTATCTATCTATCGATCTATCTCCTATCTATCTATCTATCTATCTCCTATCTATCTATCTATCTATCTATCTATCTATCTATCTCCTATCTATCTATCTATCTATCTAATTATCTATCTATCTATCTATCTATCTCATATCTATCTATTAGCTATCTATATATCTATCTATCTCATATATATCTATCTATTTATCTATCTCATATCTATCTATCTACAGTATCTATCTATCTATTTCATATCTATCATCTATCTATCATCTATCTAATATATATCTTTATCAAATCTATCAATCTATCGAATTATCTATCTATCTATCTATCTATCTATCTATCTATCGATCTATCTCCTATCTATCTATCTATCTATCGCCTATCTATCTATCTATCTATCTATCTCCTATCTATCTATCTATCTATCTATCTATCTATCTATCTATCGATCTATCTCCTATCTATCTATCTATCTATCTATCTCATATCTATCTATTAGCTATCTATCTATCTATCTATCTATCTCATATCTATCTATCTATTTATCTATCTCATATCTATCTATCTACAGTATCTATCTATTTCATATCTATCATCTATCTATCATCTATCTAATATATATCTTTCTCATATCTATCAATCTATCGAATTATCTATCTATCTATCTATCTATCATCTATCTATCTATCTCTCTAATATCTATCTATCTATCTATCCATCTATCATCTATCTATCTATCTATCTATCTCCTATCTATCTATCTATCTATCTATCTATCTATCTATCTCCTATCTATCTATCTATCTATCTATCTATCGATCTATCTATCTCCTATCTATCTCTCTATCTATCTCCTATCTATCTATCTATCTATCTATCTATCTATCTATCTATGTATCGATCTATCTCCTATCTATCTATCCATCTATCTCCTATCTATCTATCTATCTATCTATCTATCTCCTATCTATCTATCTATCTATCTATCTATCTAATTATCTATCTATCTCATATCTATCTATTAGCTATCTATCTATCTATCTATCTATCTATCTATCTCATATCTATCTATCTATTTATCTATCTCATATCTATCTATCTACAGTATCTATCTATCTATTTCATATCTATCATCTATCTATCATCTATCTAATATATATCTTTCTCATATCTATCAATCTATCGAATTATCTATCTATCTATCTATCTATCTATCTATCTATCTATCTATCTCAGCATACTTCCAACAGGTCCGAAGGGTCAGACAAGGCTGTAGCCTAAGCCCAACGCTCTTCAACATCTATATCAATGAACTGGCTACAGCCCTGGAGGCCTCACCAGCCCCAGGCCTCACCCTGAACGACCGGGAAGTGAAGTTCCTGCTGTTAGGAGTATTTAGGTTCATTGCTTTCTATTTTTCTTACCTGGGGAGTTTTTGGCTGTGCAGTGTCTGGGGTGGCATCCTGGCGCTGCGGGGTTGTCCTGTCGTGAGTATTGGTGCACACCTTCTGACTTGCACGCGCGCACTGATGGTAGGCAGCTTTATCTCCTGGTTGATTAGTCTGTCCTCCCATTTGCACCTGGGAGGAGTGGTCTCTACTCTGTATTTAAACCCATGCCTCCCATGGTTCTGTGCTGAGTGTCGCTTTTACAGAGCTAGGCCTTAGCAGGAGGAGTAGGTGGTTATCTTGGATAGAGGAAGTTCCGTGGTTGGTTTTTGGGAGGTTTGGGTGAACGAGTTGGTTTGTGTGTTTTCCCTTCTGTGTTCACCAATCCTCCCTCTGTGTATAATTGACTGTGTGAGTGAATTGCCTTATCCTTTGATTTCTACTCAGTTTCCCTGTGTTTGTTTCCTAGTGTAAGGTTCCTTCCCCTATTGGTTTGGGGGAATCCTTTCCCACATGTTTCCTGTGTGCTGCTTGTGTTGTTAGTCAGCGCACACCCTTGTCAGTCCCTGTCAGTAGCAGCTTCACTTGTTCGTTAGGGGTGACCCCCTTTAGTCTCCAGTCCCTAGAGGTCTTATAGGGCATTCCTTCTCCCACTTCCCTCTAGGCCTACGGTATCAGTGAGAGAGGAGCTGTCAGGGTCAGGCTTAGCCTAAGTACAGCCGACCCACACCCGTGAGGCAGGGACCGGGATAGCTAGTGGGAGTAGTGCAGGGCGAGATTCCCTACTGCTATTCCTTAGCCCCGTTGCAGCTACCTGGACTGACATAACACCTGCTGTATGCCGATGACCTCCTTCTCCTGGCCCCCACTGAGAAAGACCTCCAAGAAAGCCTGTCCGTGCTGGAAAAATTCAGCACCACATGGGCCCTACCCATCAACCAGAAGAAGACCAAAGTCATGGTATTTCAGAAGAAGGGCCACAATAAAGCCTACACCACCCCACAATTCACACTGAACGGCTCCACACTGGAGAAAACCAACAGCTGCACCTACCTGGAGCTGGAGCTCAGCCAATCAGGAAGCTTCAAAGCAGCAATAGAAACTCTGAAAGCAAAAGCCTGCAGAACCTTCTACGCCATCAGAAGACAACTGTACCACCTCAAACCAATGGTGAGGGTCTGGATGAAGATATTTGACGCTGTCATCTCCCCGATCCTTCTCTATGGCAGCGAGGTTTGGGGCCCAGCCACCTACCCAGACCAGTCAAGGTGGGATTCCAGCCCAACAGAGAACTTCCACCTGGAGTTCTGCAAATACCTGCTCCATGTCCATCGCAACACCACCAACATAGCCTGCAGGGCAGAGCTAGGCAGACTCCCCCTATGGCTCACCATACAGAAGAGGGCGCTAGCTTTCCAGGCACACATCCAGGGGAGCAAGCCCGACTCCTACCACCACCAAGCCTGGCTAAGCCACCTGAGCAAACCAGACACTCACCAACCAAACAACAGCCAACCACCAAACCAAAAACACCAACAGATGATAATCAAGGCCGAAATAAAGGCGACCACAGAGGCAAACAGAGAGCGGTACATTGAAGAATGGAGAAACGAAATAAATAACTCCAAGAAACTCACCGTGTACCAATCCCTACAAAGGGACTACGCCATGGCCACCTACCTGGAGAGAATACGCCACCCCAAACACAGACAGACCATGAGCCGGTACAGACTGAGCGCCCACAACCTAGAGATAGAGACGGGGCGATACAGGCAGACGTACAAGCCACGGGAGAAGAGACTGTGCCAGCACTGTGACCAGGGGGCCCTAGAAGACGAGACCCACTTCCTGCTACACTGCACCAAATACTCAGCTGTGAGGGCCGTCTACTACCAAAGACTCTCTGCCCACATCCCAGACTTCATATCTGCAGACGAGAAGAGGAAACTCTACATCCTACTGGGAGAAGAAGAGGCAACTGTGGAGATCGCTGCCCAATACGTGGCAAGCTGTCACCAAACAAGAGGAAGATAAGACTCCATGGACTATTATATTTATCCCAATACACCCGCCCCACCCCCACCTCCCCATATAGCAGTCACCAACGAAGAGGAAGATGAGACTCCATGGACTGTTATATTTATCCCAATACACCCGCCCCACCCCCACCTTCAACCCCACCCCCCCATATAGCGGTCACCAACGAAGAGGAAGACGAGACTCCATGGACTGTTATAACCCAAACCACCCCCCCATACCCACCACCCACCCAACCCAACTCCCCCCCCCCCGCCCCCGCCCACTTTACTAGCTTTGGCAATGCCAAATACCTATTCGGACGTGCCAATAAAGCATTTTTGATTTGATTTGATCTCATATCTATCTATCTATCTATCTATCTATCTCATATCTATCTATCTATCTATCTCCTATCTATCTATCTATCTATCTATCTATCTAATATCTATCTATCTATCTATCTATCTATCTATCTATTTCCTATCTATCTATCTATCTATCTATCTATCTACCTATCTAATATCTATCTATCTCTCTCTCTCTCTCTCTCTCTCTCTCTCTCTATCTATCTCCTATCTATCTATCTATCTATCTATCTATCTATCTATCTATCTATCTATCTAATATCTATCTATCTATCTCCTATCTATCTATCTATCTAATATCTATATATCTATCTATCTCCTATGTATTTATCTATCTATCTATATATCTATCTATCTAATTATCTATCTATCTCATATCAATCTATTATCTATCTATCTATCAATCTATCTATCTCCTATCTATCTATCTATCTATCTATCTCATATCTATCTATCTATCTATCTATCTATCTCCTATCTATTTATCTATCTATCTAATTATCTATCTATCTATCTCCTATCTATCTATCTATCTATCTATCTCATATCTATCTATCTATCTATTTATCTATCTCATATCTATCTATCTACAGTATCTATCTATCTATTTCATATCTATCATCTATCTATCATCTATCTAATATATATCTTTCTCATATCTATCAATCTATCAAATTATCTATCTATCTATCTATCTATCTATCTATCTATCTATCTCATATCTATCTATCTATCTCCTATCTATCTATCTATCTATCTATCTTCTATCTATCTATCTATCTATCTATCTATCTATCTATCTCCTATCTATCTATCTATCTATCTATCTATCTATCTATCTAATATCTATCTATCTATCTATCTATCTATCTATCTATCTCCTATCTATCTATCTATCTAATATCTATCTATCTATCTATCTATCTATCTATCTATCTCCTATCTGTCTATCATCTATCTATCTATCTATCTATCTATCTCCTATCTATCTATCTATCTATCTATCTATCTATCTATCTAATATCTATCTATCTATCTATCTATCTATCTATCTGTCTATCATCTATCTATCTATCTATCTATCTATCTATCTATCTATCTATCTATCTGTCTATCTATCTATCATCTATCTCCTATCTATCTATCTATCTATCTATCTATCTATCTCTCTCATATCTATCTATCATCTATCTATCTATCTATCTATCTATCTATCTATCTATCCTTAAGGGTACGGCCCCAATCAAAAAGTACTGTGGAAAAGTGCTAAAATGCATCGTGTTTTTTTCCGCAGTGCTCTTTACAGAAGATTGGCTAAAGCCCCACATTGAGGAAACACAACTTTTTTCATTGCAGATTTTGTTGCGTTTTTTTGAGCAGAAGGAAGAAGTATAAGAAGCTTCCTATACATTTCTCATTTCTCTTTTGTAGCCATTCTTGGCTTTGGCTCAAAAAACTGCAACAAAATCTGCAACGTGGGTCCTCAGTCTTACAGAGTTTTCCTCTGCGAACTTTCTGCCCTTATTATACCTACACAGTAAATGCCAGCGTTTCCGTCAGTATAACCGACATGCTGCGATTTACAAAAATTTCCGCTGCGAATATTTTTCTGCAATGTGTGGATGGCGCCACTATGTGGGGCCTCGGCTTTAAAGAGTTAAATGATTGAAGGGTCTTGAACATAAAGTGTGCTAAAAATTCACTTCATTGCCAAAGCAACTAATGCATCTAAACAACGTACAGACAGCGTTACCATCTAAGGTCACATTTGACACATTAAGCAGAAAATAATACAATCCATTTGTCTGTGTAACACATGACATTCCCACGTACAGTCCCGGGGAACACGGAGTACAGCTTCAATCCTTCACCGCCTCCAGTTTATTCATCATAGATATTCTATCATCTCTCCATCTTGGCCCATAGTGGCTGTGTATAACATATATAACTGTATTTATTACTAATGATTGTATTAGTCGCCCTGTATATACAGAGCACGTCCTTTGGCGTATGGTCTGATGGATCTGCAGTTATTTACTATGGATAGCCTCTAAAGGGTGCAGATACCTGCTGTCTATATATTATGGATAGGACTGCAGAACCCCCAATGGCTAACACTATGCACACTAGGTTGGATTATCTATAATACGCCTCTTTATGACTTGGACATGTGCTGTTTATTTTTAGACTTTGTTTTTCTCTAGTTTTCCCTATCAAATATGTTGCCAATGGCTGAAATATATGGAGCACACATGTGAACAAGGCGCCTTAGTCATTGTGATGGGCCTAATGCCCATGTCTGCGCAGGCGCACATTCCCCTTTTATGGCTGCCTCCTCCACACACTGTGAACAGGTGCAACTGCTTTCTGTGAACAGCATGCAATATATTTACCGTCACACAGCAGTTAGTATATATATATATCTAGTATGGTCACTATGTACATTGCTTTAGAAAGGTTCTTCTTGGAACCTAAACACCACATATCTATCTAAGAAATGGAAACAATGACAGCACTCCCACATTTAGAAAAAGTGTGGGTTCATTCCAAGCAGCTTTTTTATATAAAGTTGAAGATTAGCCATTTTCTAGTTTGGCTTTGCACCCGGTTTGTATGCTGTGCTGCTTCTGCATTTTTATCTATCTATCTATCTATCTATCTATCTATCTATCTATCTATCTACCTATCTATCCCATATCTATCTATCTATCTATCTATCTATCTATCTATCTATCTATCTCCTATCTATCTATCTATCTATCTATCTATCTATCTATCTATCTATCTATCTCCTATCTATCTATCTATCTCCTATCTATCTATCTATCTATCTATCTATCTATCTATCTATCTCATATCTATCTATGTATCTGACAAACAAAAACATCACAACAGTAAGTAAAGTTTACAATTAGAGATGAGCGAACAGTAAAATATTCGATATTCGATATCAAAATTGGACTATTCGAACGAATATCGAACCTCATTAGTCTATGGGGAAAAATGCTTTGTTTCAGGGGATCCCACCATTGGACTCAGGGGAGTCACCAAGTCCACTATGACACCCCAGGAAATGATGCCAACACCCAGGAATGCAACTGGGACAGCAGGGGAAGCATGTCTGGGGGCAACTAACATGCCCAAGTCACTGTATTACGTCGGGATCCCTGTCAGCTTGCGATATGCGCAAGCTGAATTTTTCCCATAGGAATGCATTGACCAGCATTGATTGGCCAAATGCCATACAGAGTACAGCATTCGGCCATTCAACGCTGGTTCTGCTGGAGGCTCGTCTGTGAGGAGGCGGAGTCTAAGATCGGACCAGAATGGAGACTGCTGTGGACCGATCTTAGACTCCGCCTCCTCCACCAGAACCAGCGCTGATTGACCGAATGCTGTACTCTGTATAGCATTCAGCCAATCAATGCTGGTTAATGCATTCCTATGCTGAGATGTAGCAGTGCTGGCCGTGTGCTCAGCCCGGCTACACCGGAGATGCAGCCGAGCTGAGCGCACGGCCAGCACTGCTACACTGGAGATGTGAACCCTGCTGCACACTCTGCTCTGCTGCATACTCTGGAGATGCAGCCAAGCTCAGCGCACGGCCAGCTCTGATACACTGGAGATGTGAACCCTGCTGCACACTCAGCTCTGCTGCATACTCTGGAGATGCAGCCAAGCTCAGCGCACGGCCAGCTCTGATACACTGGAGATGTGAACCCTGCTGCACACTCAGCTCTGCTGCATCAGAGATGTGCTGAACCCTGCTGCACACTCAGCTCTGCTGCATCTCAGGCCACGGCCAGCACTGCTGCACACAGCCAGCACAGCTACATCTCGGCATAGGAATGCATTGACCAGCGTTAATTGGCTGAATGCCATACAGCATTCGGGCCAATCAACGCTGGTTCTGCCGGAGGAGGCGGAGTCTAAGATTGGTCCACAGCAGTTTCCATTCTGGTCCGATCTTAGACTCTGCCTCCTCACAGACGAGCCTCCGGCAGAACCAGCGTTGAATGGCCGAATGCTGTACTCTGTATGGCATTCGGCCAATTAACGCTGGTCAATGCATTCCTATGGGGAAAAGTCAGCTCGCGCATATCGCAAGCTGACAGGGATCCCGACCAGATAGAGCCCCAAAGAGCTGGGTGAGTGACATTTCCCACCTAAATAAAGATAATCCCTAGCTAACCCTGCCCTTTTTTTTTTTGATGCCTCTCTTGTCTTAGATCCTGTCCCACCTCCCCTGCGCAGTTATTGGTGCAAAAAAAGTGCCAGGGAAGGTGGGAGCGGAAATTGAATTTTTAGTGCATTTGCCTCGTGGTATTCGATTGGAATCGAATACCTCGAACGACCTAATATTCGATCGAATATCTATTTGATCGAACAGTGTTCGCTCATCTCTATTTACAATACATTACTGCTATAGCCATTATCATGTATATAAGCTTGAGGTTCTTGGTATACACTTTGATAAAACTGTAAGAGTCCATCTGCCACTGCAAGGCAACTTCATTCAGATTTCTACACTACACAGACACAGCCTATCTATCTATCTCCTATCTATCTATCTATCTATCTATCTATCTATCTATCTATCTCCTATCTATCTATCTATCTATCTATCTCCTATCTATCTATCTATCTCCTATCTATCTATCTATCTATCTATCTATCTATCTATCTATCTCCTATCTATCTATCTATCTATCTATCTATCTCCTATCTATCTATCTATATATCTATCTATCTCCTATCTATCTATCTATCTATCTATCTATCTATCTATCTCCTATCTATCTATCTATCTATCTATCTATCTATCTATCTATCTCCTATCTATCTATCTATCTATCTATCTATCTTCTATCTATCTATCTATCTATCTATCTATCTATCTCCTATCTATCTATCTATCTATCTATCTATCTATCTATCTATCGCCTATCTATCTATCTATCTATCTATCTATCTATCTCCTATCTATCTATTATCTATCAATCTCCTATCTATCTATCTATCTATCTATCTATCGATCTATCATCTATCTATCTATCTATCTCCTATCTATCTATCTATCTATCTATCTATCTATCGCCTATCTATCTATCTATCTATCTATCTATCTATCTATCTATCTCCTATCTATCTATTATCTATCAATCTCCTATCTATCTATCTCCTATCTATCTCCTATCTATCTATCTATCTATCTATCTATCTATCTATCTATCTCTATGCATTGATATGCCAGTGCTATATACTGTACTGTTGGTCTCTCGTACAGCAAGCTATGAATCAGTCTAATATTCACTATACTATAATATAACCTTCAGTATATTGTAAATGGAGTCATCACTATATAATAATTCCTGGCATGCCGCAGATGACTCAGACTTCATGAGAAATACTAAACTACTTTGCAGACAGCATTTGTATTGAAGTGAATGGAGGAAACTACCCGCTCTCCAGCCAAGCCCCCGGGGCGGAATGGTTGTCTCATTTAATATTTACATGAATCCTTAATGGATAGCGTACACGTGGATCTCATCACTACATGACAATGATTTCAGAAGACAGAACATGGAAGCCTCTGGAGACAGGATGGTCTTAGGATGCAAAGTGGCACTGTCACAGAATAATGTGCCGTAATACTATTAGAGGCTTGCCAAAAACCTTGCAGTGTTGTACGGGCACAGAGAATAAAACCGCAAGATGTGCGATTATAAAAATAACAACCACGCTCCTCGACATCAAAACTGTAACACCCGGAAAAAAACGTCTTGGAAAATATGGAAATCACAGGATGGATAAAAATGGAAATAAAATATTTGAAACTCGATTTTTTTCAGAATTGAGTATGAAGGTCACGTGCAGAAATACCCGCAGTTACATACTTTGCCATGCTAATAATGAGGTTATTAATGGTTGTCTGAGAAATGTTATGCCACTCGGAATGAACTTGGGCACAGAAATCATTGGCAGTATCCCAAGATGTGTTCGATGGAAGACAAGACTGGAGATGCCGCAGGCCATGGTAGCACAGGCTGCTCGCAGTAGTACAAGCAACAAGTGGCCTGGAATTGCCCTCTTGAAATACAACTCTGGGGACACTTCAGAGAAATGGTCAACCACTGGTTCCATGACCAAATCAATATAGCGCTAATGTACATTATACAACCCTACACTATAATCCTGGGTGTCGGACTGGTCTGACGTTGCCTTGGGAAGGTCTCTTCATGATGCTGTCACCTGTTCTCCAGACCAATCTCTGGCTATCACTGCATCACAGACATAAGAGCCTTCATTGAAGAAGATAGCCTTCTAGTCTAGCCTCCATTGCTGTCTTGCTGTGCACCATTATAACCTTTTGAGAGCAATGCAACTGGACGTCTGGCTTGTAGCCCAATACTGGGCAGATGCCTTCTGGTTTGTGTCAACACTGTTTACTTCGCTAAGCTTGGGATGTGATGCCCAATTTCACTTGTAATACAGAATGGATCACTATGAGCCATTCTTCCAATCAGATGATCCGTTCGTGTTTTCCCAACCACCTGGATGCACACCCTTGACCAGTGCCAACCACAATGTTGACCAGAGTCATAAATCAAGGTCTCTCAGTTTAAGGATTCTGTCCCTGCCAATAACTGAGATGCTGGAGAACAGGAACCATTGCACATCCTATCATTCCACACCATTTAATCCAATTTTTGAGGTTTCATGTGGCTAAAAAAATTACTTTCGAAGTGACTTTTATGTTTCCATCCCATTTGTCTGAGATTGGAGCTTGAAAATGTCATCATTTGCAGATCTTATGTCACCGGCTACTTCCTCGATGTGCCTAGCCATATACCTTGTCCTTCTTGGTGTTGCAATTTCAGTATTGAGAAATGAAAATTAAAAACCCAGTGGAAAAATTACTCAATACAAAAAGCAGCCCACTGATTTAATGGTAGATCAGTTCTAAAACCACAACATACATTTGCAAATTGGGTCACGCGGCTTCAGAACGCAATCCTTCAATCTGCAAATCTAGCAACTAATACATATTGTTACAGATCGTTCTTGATGGTTTCTGTTTATTCCTGGTTATTTTACATGTCTGTCTATGTCCCAGATAGAAAAATGATGCTTAGAACAAAAAGTTCAATGGGATTGCCATAATAATAAGTCTATCCATGTCACAAGTGGAAAAAATAGAATGTGCAGAACAAGGTTCGGAGGAATTGCACTAATAATCTGTCCATGTCACAAGTGGAAACAATAGAATGTGCAGAACAAGGCTCAGTGGAGTTGCAATGATAATAAATCTATCCATGTGACAACTGGAAAAAATAGATTGCTTAGAACATAACTTACTGCCATTGCACTAATAATCTATCCGTACTTGTCAGAGATGGAAAAACTACAACGCTTAACACAAAGCTCGCTGGAATTGCACCAATAATCTGTTTGTGTCATAGATGAAAAAACTAGAATTCATAGAACAAAGCTCTCTGGAATTACACTAAGGGCGGGTTCACACCTGACCCGGTCTCCGCTTTATGGGTTTCCATTTTCTGCCCGAGAAACTGGACAGGAGATGCAAACCGTCAGACATTGTCCGCCCATGAGCGTCTTCTCATCTCCGCAGTGAAACCGTTTTTTTTTAAACCGGATACAAAGTCCTTCATCTCCGTCTTTGTGTCCGGTTAAAAAAAAAACCCGGATTTGCTGCAGAAGACGCTCACGGGCGGACACTTTGCAAACCCATTCAAGTGAATGGGTTTGAAAACTGACTGCTGGTTTCCGTCTCCTGTCCAGTTTCTCGGGCAGAAGACTGAAACCTGCAAAGCGGAGACCGGGCGCAGGTGTGAACCCGCCCTAATTCTGTATTTAGCGGTGCACTCTGTCCATGTCACAGATAAAGAAAAATACCAAACATGTCGAACATGTGTCATCTGGTTCATACATACACATAAAACACCATACACGTGTGTGTCCAAATTATCTACAAGAACTCCCCTGTCGTATTAGTTATTATGCACATTCAATCTGCTCTAATAAAACATCAATGTAAGTCGATCCATGATGTGACGCGTTGCCGTTTCACTGGCCCATCAATTATAGATTAGCCACCATGACTGATCGACCCCAGGAGTGTAACATATAATATCACAAGGATTCATCTGGCCACGTTCAACACAAAAACAATATGTGTGTTGCAACAATGGCAGCCCTCCAATTTTTTTTGGTCCGTCATCGGTTTCATAGGTTGAAGGATCTAATGGTTTAATAGAAGAACTTGTTAAATGATTTGGTTACTGCTTACTTTTCACACCATGGAAGTCTCATTTTGGGACACAGATCAAACAGTAAGGGTAAGTACACACAGGGTTTTTTGGTCGGGATTTTGAGGCCGTATCCACTCAAAATCCTGACCAAAAAGATGGTTCCCATTGAAATCAATGGAAGCCGCTCAGTTCTTTTTTTCCGGGAGCCAATGAGCGACATGCTCATTCTTTCAGGCGGATTTGCCTTACGACATCTGCCTGAAGACATTTCCTCCCGGCTAGGCCCATTCATTTGGGCCTAATGCAGAGTGGAGTGCCGCGACTGGATGCCGGAGCACTGCACCAACATCCAGTCGTAGCTACCCGTATTTTGGCCGACTCAGGTTCCGGACCAAAAAACCCTGTGTGAACTTACCCTTAAATTCAGTCCATAATTCCAATTTGACCAATGTTCTTGAGCGATATCCCATACATGTATCATTTTGAGCTAGCATTTACTCTTTCTAAGCCAGTCCCAAAGGGAAACACATTATTTTCCCCACAGTCAGTTGTCATGACTGTGTTTATTAGTTCTTGGTCACCCATCTCTATAACTGTCCGCCATGCTGCACATTCCTGTTCCTATTTTGTTACAGACTATTAAACATATCTTCACTTCTCATTCTTCTCTACACATTTTTTCCTATTTCACAAACACCCTTAGTGTAAGTTCACACAGAGTTTTTTGGTCAGGACTTTGAGGCGGATACGGCCTCAGTCCACGGTCCCGGACATGAATCTGGGGGCAGAGATGGAGGGACATGAATCTGAGGGCAGATATGGAGGGGGGACATGAATCTGGGGGCAGAGATGGAGAGGACATGAATCTGGGGGAAGAGATGGCGGGACATGAATCTGGGGGCAGAGATGGGGGGACATGAATCTGGGGGCAGAGATGGGGGGACATGAATCTGGGGGCAGAGATGGGGGACATGAATCTGGGGGCAGAGATGGAGGGACTTAAATCTGGGGGCAGAGATGGGGGACATGAATCTGGGGGCAGAGATGGAGGGACTTAAATCTGGGGGAAGAGATGGGGGACATGAATCTGGGGGCAGAGATGGAGGGACATGAATCTGAGGGCAGAGATGAGGGGACATGAATCTGGGGACAGAGATGGAGAGGACATGAAACAGGGGGCAGAGATGTGGAGACATGAATCTGGGCCAGAGATGGAGTGGACATGAAACTGGGGGCAGAGATGGGGGACACGAAACTGGGGGCAGATGAAGGGTGCATATGAAACTGGGGGAGAGGGGGGACATATAATTTACGGGTGACTGTAGGAGGATTATACTGTGTGCGGGCACATGAAAAATGAATGATAATGGGCGGAGTCACCATAAAAGTGAATGGAGCTAAATTTGCTGCAGTGCGCCACGCACGCCGCACATTTTGTCCCTCTTTCAGTTCTTCAAAACTTGGGAGGTATGCTGTACTGTGACATCACTGTGGGTATTATTCCTGTACTGTGACATCACTCTGTGTATTATCTCTGTACTGTGACATCACTGTGTGTATTATCCTGTACTGTGACATCACTGTGTGTATTATCCCTGTACTGTGACATCACTGTGTGTATTATCTCTGTACTGTGACATCACTGTGTGTATTATCCCTGTACTGTGACATCACTGTGTGTATTATGCTATACTGTGACATCACTATGTGTATTACCCCTGTACTGTGACATCACTGTGTGTATTATCCCTGTACTGTGACATCACTGTGTGTATTATCCCTGTACTGTGACATCACTGTGTGTATTATCCCTGTACTGTGACATCACTGTGTGTATTACCCCTGGTAGCCCTCGAAGCGCCTAGCGATGAGGGCTTGGACTATTTGGCAGTTGCATCCGGAAAGTTCTAAGCCATTCTGCAGACTCACTCCCAGTCTTTTGTTTGGCTTGGTGGTTGGTAAAAATATTTACCTCACCTCCACTTCACCTTTGCTCTAGAATTTTCGGCTGGGGGGAAGTGGAGGCGGAGTCTGGCAAAGTAAAGGGGGAGTCTAATATTATATAACAGGGGTACGTTGGCGTGGGACTCACCTTCTGCTGTAAGTGCTTATGGTGAGAGGAATCCCCGCCCACCCTACCCTTGCGGTGTTTTGTTTTTGTCTACGGTAGACGCTTCGTGCTGGCTGTTTTTTCTTCTTTTGCAGTTGTCACAGCGTGGCGGATGTTCCATGCCCCTCAGGAAAATCGAAGAGTTGCCTACATGTCCGCTGCCCCGCAGCGGTTATCATTCGGGTCGAAGTTTGTAGTTCAAGGGGCGGGGCATGGAGATGTCATTTTGGTTTACGGTTGTATATTCAAATAATAATTAACCGTTGGTTGTTTATATGTTTTTGTTAATAAAATCGCTGTGGCCAACCCAGCTTTAAGCACAACCTTATGTGGCCATGGTTTATTTTATTTAATTTGTGAGCCTGCTAGTCTAGGGGTGTGTTAAGTTATATGTACAAATAGTCTGTACTGTGACATCACTGTGTGTATTATCTCTGTACTGTGACATCACTGTGTGTATTATCCCTGTACTGTGACATCACTGTGTGTATTATCCCTGTACTGTGACATCACTGTGTGTATTATCTCTGTACTGTGACATCACTGTGTGTATTATCCCTGTACTGTGACATCACTGTGTGTATTATCCCTGTACTGTGACATCACTGTGTGTATTATCTCTGTACTGTGACATCACTGTGTGTATTATCCCTGTACTGTGACATCACTGTGTGTATTATCCCTGTACTGTGACATCACTCTGTGTATTATCCTGTACTGTGACATCACTGTGTGTATTATCTCTGTACTGTGACATCACTGTGTGTATTATCTCTGTACTGTGACATCACTGTGTGTATTATCTCTGTACTGTGACATCACTGTGTGTATTATCCCTGTACTGTGACATCACTGTGTGTATTATCCCTGTACTGTGACATCACTGTGTGTATTATCCCTGTACTGTGACATCACTGTGTGTATTATCCTGTACGGTGACATCACTGTGTGTATTATCCTGTACTGTGACATCACTGTGTGTATTATCTCTGTACTGTGACATCACTGTGTGTATTATCCTGTACTGTGACATCACTGTGTGTATTATCCCTGTACTGTGACATCACTGTGTGTATTATCCCTGTACTGTGACATCACTGTGTGTATTATCTCTGTACTGTGACATCACTGTGTGTATTATCTCTGTACTGTGACATCACTGTGTGTATTATCTCTGTACTGTGACATCACTGTGTGTATTATCCCTGTACTGTGACATCACTGTGTGTATTATCCCTGTACTGTGACATCACTGTGTGTATTATCCCTGTACTGTGACATCACTGTGTGTATTATCCTGTACGGTGACATCACTGTGTGTATTATCCTGTACTGTGACATCACTGTGTGTATTATCTCTGTACTGTGACATCACTGTGTGTATTATCCTGTACTGTGACATCACTGTGTGTATTATCCCTGTACTGTGACATCACTGTGTGTATTATCTCTGTACTGTGACATCACTGTGTGTATTATCTCTGTACTGTGACATCACTGTGTGTAATAAAATGTAAACTTTCCCATTCTACTAAAATCCCTTTCTATATAACCTGACAAAGTCTCTCATTGCCACTTCCTCGTTATTACTAATTAGCCCAATTATCAAGCGCTTTTATGTCTACTGAAATTCCTGGAAGTCTAGAATTGATTAATCCAGAAAGTATGATAATCCTGCACTTTCTATTAAAGTGCAATATAATGCAGAGAGCTGGATTATCAAATTTTCTAGATGATCAAATATCGGATTATAGGGATGTGACTGTACATTATAAGACTCAGCACAGAAAACCATTAGAACATTTGTAATAAACATAATCCTTTGTAATATCACAACCACAACCTGGATTTTTTTTTTCTAGCTCTTTCCCTTTAAATGTAAGCGCCGCCACTGAGCTTATACATTGGACTCTGCAGGATATAGGTCACCAGAATATGCGTGCGTATATATATATATATATATATATATATATATATATATATATATACGTATATGGCCCCGGCAGGGCAGCACTGACATCTGCAAATACCATGGGAATATATATGGATTGCTAATGATGGAGATGATGACGAACATGATAATGATGGAGATACTTGTTATGCAGGGACCTAATACAATCATAGGAGGTCACATCAGACTGCCAGAATATGCCGCCACTCCGGTCCTTACAATACTTATCCAGGTGCATTAAGTAGCAGATCTGATTTGGAGCCACTTTAATGATGACCCCAGGGAGCTGCAAACATGGCAACCCCTTTTATAATCTAGTCATAAGAAGTGATGATTTGGGGGAGAAAAGGTAATTTATATGTCTATACAAAGGCTTCATAAAGGGATAGATTTCTAATCTATTCCATCATATGGATACTTAGAATACAGTATATGGATATGGATAGAAAGGAGATACAAAGCAAATACGACCAAGAAACAAATATCCTTGCTGCAAGCAGACAATGCCTGCACCACCTCCGGGGACTTCTAGGAGCCCCTTAACTTTCCTGCATCCTCTGACTCTAGCATCTTCCCGAACTCTCTTGTCATCCTGAGCCATTTGCCTCCATTTATCTCCCTCTATGGACTCATTACTGCCCTGCCCACATATGACTCCTCAGACGTCCCCCAGACTCTCCTCCTTCCCTATTCTTCTACCTCTCCTGCCCTTGCTGACTTCTGCCTTCTTTGACTTACCAGTCTCCATAGACCCTTACACCTCTCCCGAGTCTGCCGTCTCCTCTAACTCTTGGACTTTACTCATCCATCTTCCATGACTCTCTGGCCTCCCATTCTGTTGTCCAGGCTGACTCTCCTGTCTGTCTTGACACCTTTCTCCTTTGATTTTTCCTCCACTTACTTTCCTACTCCCCAGACTAATTTGCCTCTTCTGATTTTGATTCTCACCCGATGCTCTCGCCTGGTATCTCTTCTTCCATCTCACTTGACTCTTCCCTGACTTTTGCCGTTACTCTCTCACCTTCTAAGACTCCATTGCCCATCCTCTCTTGCCTCTCTGGTCTTCCTTGATTTTTCTTACTTCAGCATTCCCTCATTCATCGGTCTTCTCTGGTCATCTCCATCCTTGGCTGTTTCTTTTGCCTGTTCTGTATCCCTGGACTCCTCTGATTTTCTTGCCTCTTCTGTTACTGATGTCTCCCTTGACTCTTGCTTTCTGTCTCTCGGGCTCAGCCATCTTCACTAAGTCTCCAGCCATCCTGATTTTCTTGACTCCTATGCCCACCCTTACTCTCCCATCTTACCTTATTCTCCTACTACACTGGACTCTTCTACCCAGAATTTCTCTTCTCCCTGGATTTTATTGCCACCTGAGATTCTCTTGCTTACCCTGACTTTTTCTGGTTCTCCTGCCTCTGCTGAATCTCCTGTCGCCCAGACACATTAGCCTCTCCTTATTATGTTGTCTCCCCGATGCTCCTGGTGTCCTTCACTCTTCCTTGACTCACCTTTCTCCTTTACTCTCTAAGACTCCCTGGTCCATCCTGACTCTCCTGCCTCACCTGTCTTCCCTGACTCTCTTCCCTTCTCTTTAACCCTCCTTGACTATCTCCATTGTGTATTCTCCATCCCTACATTGTCCTTCCTCAAGTAGTCCAGGGCTCTCCAGACTCTCTTGCTTTCCTGGCTTTTCTTCTTCTCTTACACCCCCATCTCCCCAGACTCTCCTCTCTCCCTTATTCTCTTATTCTGATGTCTCCCATGACTCTCTCGTCTCTCCTCTGAGTCACCCATCTCTACTACCCCTCCAGCCACCCTGATTCTCATGATTCCTGTGACTTCCATGTCCACCCACTGTGTCTTCTCTTATTCTCCTGCCTCATTGGACTCTCCTACCTGTCCTGACCAGAGGAGGCGCTTGAAGCTCCTGGTTCCCAACACAAAATATGTAATGGGGCCTCCCACTTACCATGTGCTTTTAACGGTACTGGAGTTTTCTTATGCTGTAGACACCTATGGGTTCCTGTGGCTCCAGGGTCCGGCAGCGCCCCCTATAGCTATGCCCCTTGCCTTGCACCTGTTTCCCCCTTCCCAACTCTTCC
>NC_134267.1:222683811-222823811 GCF_031893055.1 Leptodactylus fuscus | reverse complement strand
TCAGTACTCATCTACCTGCACTGACCAAGCCACACACTGAGCCCAGCACGCTGGAGAACAGGGGATACATAGTAGGGTTGCTACCATGTATGCTATCTATCTATCTATCTATCTCCTATCTATCTATCTATCTATCTATCTATCTCCTATCTATCTATCTCCTATCTATCTATCTCCTATCTATCTATCATCTATCTCCTATCTATCTATCTATCTATCTATCTATCTATCTATCTATCTATCTATCTCCTATCTATCTATCTATCTATCTATCTATCTATCTCCTATCTATCTATCTATCTATCTATCTATTTATCTATCTATCTATCTCCTATCTATCTATCTATCTATCTATCTCCTATCTATCTATCTATCTATCTATCTATCTATCTATCTATCTATCTATCTCCTATCTATCTATCTATCTATCTATCTCCTATCTATCTATCTATTTATCTATCTATCTCCTATCTATCTATCTATCTATCTATCTATCTATCTATCTCCTATCTATCTATCTCCTATCTATCTATCTATCTATCTATCTATCTATCTATCTATCTATCTATCATCTTGTCTTTAAAGATATAATGCCTGTTTATCTTCTATATATACTGTATACACATGATGAATAAAGTAATGATGTAATACAAATATTGCATTAATAGTATCAATAGTATAGCAATAGGAATATACTGAAATAGTGATATTATCTATGATTATTAGAATGATGATAATTATTATTACTAGTAGTTGTAACACAATAACTATGTGCTTTGGAGGATCAGATGTGTCCCACATTATGAAGTGGTCCACTAATTTGAATAAACACTGTGTAATACTTCCTCTCCCCTGTGGAGGCACTGCAGAAACACTAGACACTGAATGCCAGGTTTCCCAACAGATTACAGCCCTTTTTTGGGCTCATTTTTCTGGTCTTGTGAGAGTAGTACCACCTGCTGTGCCTCTGTGGAGGTCTTTGAATTG
Source organism: Leptodactylus fuscus (assembly GCF_031893055.1). Taxonomy (NCBI): domain Eukaryota; kingdom Metazoa; phylum Chordata; class Amphibia; order Anura; family Leptodactylidae; genus Leptodactylus; species Leptodactylus fuscus. The sequence continues at coordinate 222,822,824 of NC_134267.1, read as the reverse complement.
TACTCTGACTGTAATAATATGATTGTGTGGAGTCTGCCAGAGCAGCAGCCAATCTTTGCAGCAGCTTCCCAGTCAGAAACATAAAAAGAGCTTCCTAGTTGGGATTAGACATGGGCTCCTAGGAACCTATCTATAACATAGTGAAGAACACTGTCAGGGTTCATAGGAACCTATCTATAAAACATAGTGTAGGACACTCTTAGGGCTCCTAGGAACCTATCTATAAAACATAGTGTAGGATACTGTCAGGGCTCCTAGGAACCTATCTATAAAACATAGTGTAGAATACTCTTAGGGCTCCTAGGAACCTATCTATAAAACATAGTGTATGACACTGTCAGGGCTCCTAGGAACCTATCTATAAAACATAGTGTAGAACACTCTTAGGGCTCCTAGGAACCTATCTATAAAACATAGTGTAGAATACTCTTAGGGCTCCTAGGAACCTATCTATAAAACATAGTGTATGACACTGTCAGGGCTCCTAGGAACCTATCTATAAAACATAGTGTAGAACACTCTTAGGACTCCTAGGAACCTATCTATAACACATAGTGTAGAACACTGTCAGGGCTCCTAGGAACCTATCTATAAAACAAAGTGTAGAATACTGTCAGGGCTCCTAGGAACCTATCTATAAAACATAGTGTAGAACACTGTCAGAGCACCTAGGAACCTATCTATAAAACATAGTGTAGAACACTCTTAGGGCTCCTAGGAACCTATCTATAAAACATAGTGTAGAACACTGTCAGGACTCCTAGGAACCTATCTATAAAACATAGTGTAGAATACTCTTAGGACTCCTAGGAACCTATCTATAAAACATAGTGTAGAACACTGTCAGGGCTCCTAAGAACCTATCTATAAAACATAGTGTAGAATACTGTCAGGGCTCCTAAGAACCTATCTATAAAACATAGTGTAGAACACTCTTAGGGCTCCTAGGAACCTATCTATAAAACATAGTGTAGAATACTCTTAGGGCTCCTAGGAACCTATCTATAAAACATAGTGTATGACACTGTCAGGGCTCCTAGGAACCTATCTATAAAACATAGTGTAGAACACTCTTAGGACTCCTAGGAACCTATCTATAACACATAGTGTAGAACACTGTCAGGGCTCCTAGGAACCTATCTATAAAACAAAGTGTAGAATACTGTCAGGGCTCCTAGGAACCTATCTATAAAACATAGTGTAGAACACTGTCAGAGCACCTAGTAACCTATCTATAAAACATAGTGTAGAACACTCTTAGGGCTCCTAGGAACCTATCTATAAAACATAGTGTAGAACACTGTCAGGACTCCTAGGAACCTATCTATAAAACATAGTGTAGAATACTCTTAGGACTCCTAGGAACCTATCTATAAAACATAGTGTAGAACACTGTCAGGGCTCCTAAGAACCTATCTATAAAACATAGTGTAGAATACTGTCAGGGCTCCTAAGAACCTATCTATAAAACATAGTGTAGAACACTGTCAGGACTCCTAGGAACCTATCTATAAAACATAGTGTAGAATACTCTTAGGACTCCTAGGAACCTATCTATAAAACATAGTGTAGAACACTGTCAGGGCTCCTAAGAACCTATCTATAAAACATAGTGTAGAACACTGTCAGGGCTCCTAAGAACCTATCTATAAAACATAGTGTAGAACACTGTCAGGGCTCCTAGGAGCCTATCTATCCAAATTCTGGCTCTGTAAGGCAAACACAGATTAAGTTATGTCAAAGTGAACATGTATGTCTATGGAAAAATGGATTGTCAGCAATGGATACAAACTCCGACTTTAACCATATACTGTGCTGACACTTTTACAAATTTAAAATTCACTAAAAATAACTCTTTTATTAGGGAAATGTACATGTCTGTGTTTTTTTAGATACACATGGCAGTTATATTGCAAAAAGCTATGGCTTTATAGAAAAATTAGCCCATTTGATATCTTTGCAAAAATAAAAAAAATATCCATCAAAAATTATTCCCTTAGGAAAGCAAAATGCTGTACCGACATGGCATTGGTATTAGAAGAAACAATAGTGGGGGGTTGTTTGTTCTATTGAAGAAAACTTTGCGCATGCTGTCAGATACTTAAAAAGTGAAATAATAAAGAATTTAAAAAATCACAACAAATTATCCCTGTATGAGAGCACATGAGGCACAAAGGCATAACAATTTACTTAATGTTAAGAAAAAGTTGTGGAACACTAAAAAAGCTAGATTATCTTCTGATATGGAAAGGATTCCATGCCCATGAGAATAGCACTTAGCAGGTAGAATAGTACCTATATTATCCCGCCAGCTATCCCTATATGGGAGTATATGCAGCACCATAAAGTGACAATTTACAGAATTTCAAGACAAATGTGTGGCACATCATCAGTCAGCCTGCCAGATGTAAAAGCTGGATTTTCTTCCAGAAGTGATCATGATGAGGTAGAAGTTAACTCAAAACATTGGGCCAGTAGGCTATAAAAGCTACGTATTATCCCTGCCCAAAATTGCTCCATGTGTTGACAGTGTTGTGCATATTTCCATTGATTTTGTCAGTAAAAACAATGTAAGACACACTGTAGACAGCAACTGGACAGAGCATTGGTAATTAAAGGGTTAAGTGTCCAGTGTCTGTTGAATTCTGTGCAAACTGCAGCAGTCAAAGGGTCACAGCACGATACAGAAATTCTCCCTCCCTCCGCTCCTATGATTTATCGGGCTATCTGCTTGTAATTGAGTAAATGTATCTAACCTTCCTTCCACTTGTCCTCCTATTTTTCTGTAGTTCTAGATCACTGTAGCTGTTTTCCAATAGAAAGTGGAGCTATTGCTTTGGATCATGATGATGATGATGATGATATCACGTGTCTCTCAGCTTGGACACAGCCCAAAATGTTTCCGCCTTTATTTGATAAAATCTTATTTTGTATCAGTGACATCAATACTGTAAGCTCTTCACTTACCACTCATTATTGGCTGTGTCAGATGATGCCAGAACATCACAAACACGTCTTCACTGTCCTTTCACTGTGATTTGCAAGTCACGGAGTCCATTTTAGTCTCCCTGAGATGAATCGCAAAGTATTCAGCTTTGTTTAAAACCAATTTTAAAGGGATTCTATCATTAAAATCCCCCTTTTAACTAAGTACACATCGGAATAGCTATAGCTAAAGCTATTCTCCCATATCTTTCTTTTTCTGATCCGCGCCGCCATTCCTGAGAAATTTCTTATTTCTTCCATATGTAAATGAATTTTCAGAAAGCACAAGGGTGTCCCCTGTGCTGTCCGAAAACTCTCCAGTGATGCCTCTGTTTTCTTGTCCCGATTGCCTCTTCGCCGGGTCATCAGCCGCATCTTCAGCCAAAAGCACCGACTATGCTTGTCCATCGGCCATTTTCCTGTGGCCTCTTACACGAGTGCCCGTTTGGCCACAGGAAAATGGCTGATGGGCATGCGCAATCGGCGCTTTTGACTGAAGATGTGGTCGATGACCTGGCGAAGAGGTGGCTGGCAGAAGAAGACGGAGGCGTCGCTGGAGAGTTTTCAGACAGGACAGGGGACGCCCTTGTGTTGTCTGAAAGCTCATTTACATATGGAAGAAATAAGAAATTTCTCAGGAACGGCGGCGCGGATCAGAATAAGAAAGATAAGAGAAGAATAGCCTTTCTTAAGGCTATTCTGATGAGTACTATTTCATATTACAGTTTACCTCCTCTATAAGCCCAGGTGTCCCATGTGGCTCTCAACTTCCTTGCATGTGGCTCAGAAAAAGATCCTTAAAGGGGTTTTTCCATAAACTTAAAAGTAACATGAATCAATCAATCAATCAATCAATCAATCAACCAATAATGAATTTGGCATTATACAATGGAGGGTCACTAAGGGTGGCATTATACTGTGTGGGGCACTAAGGGTAGCATTATACTATGTAGAGTTTTTGGTTTAACTTGGTCTTAGGGTCTATAAATGATAGTTTTCACTATTGTCCCCCTATAGTTATTATAGTGCGAGGAGTTATATAGGGATATACTGGAGTCACTGTCACCAGACTTGGCATGGACTACCGACATCTCGCCCAGCAGAGGAGATATGGCAATGAAAAAGCAAGTCTTCATAAACCTCCCCCAGTGTCACCAAACAACACCACAACCTTGTCCATACTCATTTAGGTAATACCGGATTGCTTACAGTCCAGGGTGACAAAGAGGCCGGAAGATGTGGGGTGCATCGATGTCATGGCGTCCATACGTCACATGCAACCACTGAGGTCCAATTACAGGTTTTGAAAAACTGAACTTACATAATTTCCCTTTGACATCTAATGATTGGAACTAAGAACGTACATTGGACATTCCCCTGGATATGAGACGCGGTAAAATTGCTCTAAAAAGGGATGTATACTGGTACAGGCTGGCGTCTAGTGGCTGTAATACCTAGTTATCGTGGCCTCTTCTGCGCTCTCAATCTGTGGTCTTGCATATTATATCAAATTTACAAGTAACGCCCTGCAATAAAACCTTGATAGAAATAATTGGGGTTAACGAAGGAGAAGAGATCTCTGGAGAGCCGCGATCTATTTCATGACTAACCAGACCACTTCATGGCGGTTCAGCATCTGCTGCATGTTAATGTCCTATATGAAACCTTATTAAATAGAATTAAAAGTGTAATATTGCTTTTCCCTGTGTGTGCATTTATCGGTCCAGCTAAAAGATGAATATTTTTACAGAAAATGGAACTTTCCAATACTCTACCGTAGGCCAGCCAAGTCTTACCAAGGGTAAGACCAATATAGTGTGGACTTCATGGAGTTACTGTTATGTCCTGGGGCTACCTGACATCAGCCAATAGGCAGCGGTAGGTGGAAACCTTACAGTGCTGATGTCATATACAGTATATAGTGTGCTGTAAGCTGGTACACGAGGCATTGCAGTGATGGTGGATATAGGGAAGGATCTGTGATTCGTCTCACTGCATCATACAGTTCTGAAAAGCTTACACATTGCAACAGAGCTGAAGAATCTTATGAATAGGAGAGTTTATGGGAAGAATATGCAAATCTGTCTTCCATGATGTAATTAGGAAGTCAGCTGCTGCCTCAGTATTATAAACCAATAGAGGGCGCTCACTGGAATGTGCAAGCCTATATTCCCTGATGTAGTTAGGAAGACAGAATTCCAGTGAAATAACCCAATAAAGGTTGCTCCCTTTTGCATCATGCTCGACCTTCCAGGAGGCCTTTGTTTTGCAATGATGCAGGGATTATTACCAGGTATAGTCTCTCAATCGAGGACGGCCGTTTCGATGTATTTGCATCTCATCAGCTCGATGTTGAGAGGACTATAACCTGGTAGAGGTGAGAGGCTTAGACAGGGTTAAGGGGATACCGTCACTCCTTGGGGAGAGACCATCATATAGGTGTGTGGAGACTTATTAAGCCTTTAGCACTCCACTTCGCAAAGGACCATGGGAAGAATATGCAAATCTGTCTTCCATGATGTAAATAGGAAGTCAGCTGCTGCCTCAGTATTATAAACCAATAGAGGGCGCTCACTGGAATGTGCAAGCCTGTCTTCCCTGATGTAGTTAGGAAGACAGAATTCCAGTGAAATAACCCAATAAAGAGAGGAGAGTTTAGTCAGATTTAATCAATTACAGGCTGATTAGTACTCATAGACAGGAGAGAGTGAGGGAGAAGAGCCGTGTTGTGTGAGCTAGGTTCAAGTCCCGTTGTAGGATATGGAAAAAAAATTTTTTTAAAAAAAGTTAAAAATAAAGTATAAAAAGTACAAAAGATGTTCAGAAATGGTTTGAACAAGAAGAAAAAAGAACACAAAGTGATGACTTGGCCTCCAAATTCTGCACGTTAGTACAATTGAGGACTGAAAGGATCTGCTAACATATTGGTCTCAGATATGATTGGACACCTTCAGATGTCTTGTAGAATCTATGATTCAACAGTTCAGGGCTGTTCTGGTGGGAAGGAGATTTTCCTTCAATCTATACAATAAAGGAACAGGGACATCTGAGGAAGTATCGGAGTCTGTTCACTGCTGTACTAGGAATGGCCACACTTATGATTGATGGATGGATGTCCATGAAGAAGAACCTTGACTCAAGACACATTGACAAGTATCCTATCCCTTTTAACTTAAGAAGGCACCATGGATAAGAGAACTTTACAAATTCACCTTGGCTTAATACAGTATATTAATGTATCTCGCACTTGGAGACAGGGAGGTTGTTCCCGCCATCTTGGAGACTTAAGCACAGATCTTCTCTGGGTGGAGTCTTGCTCCAATCCTTCTGTCTCTTCATGTAATCCCAGACAGACTGGATGATGATGAGATCAGGACTATATCTGTGGGGGCCATATCATCACTACTAGGACTTCTCCTCCAAAGTTCAAAAGTCACACTGAATATTGATGGAATTTGCATTTCTCTTTTTTTCATTCACTTTATTTTGTTAATTGACGACATAAACTATTAACCCTTCTATTTCTGAAAGCGTTCTTACTTTTGCACGGTACAAGAAGGACCTTCTATAGTAGATGAATCGTCCTCTTCACCAGATCCACCACTAATATTCTGTATAGGGTTCAGCTCTTATGATATATGGGATGTGTGTATGTATTTCCCAGGATGAAGTTTTGACTGTGAAATTCCTCTCTGTAACTTTTTTTAATTCCCTGGAATAGAGGAAGAGAATGTGACAGATCACCAGCTGACTGTGGTTGGGGGAGATGTTGAAATACTCCCGTGTAACAGATACTAGTATTGTTTAATGCTCCACCGTACAACACAGAGCTCATTCATTCTCATGCGCAAAGGTCTATAGGACCAGTGTCAGAGAGAGTGTGGCCCCGGGCAAAACTGACTGTGGGGACAGATTCAGTATAATTAGTCTATTAGAACAAACATGAGTGTCCTATTTGCCCAATGTACATCTGGATCCCACGGCCAAGACTATATTAAAAAGTGCAAACAAATATATACATATAATTTGCATGGGTGTAACCACCAGGGTTGTAGACTGCTAATATAAGGTCCATTCTTTTTTTCTTCATATGCTGTAAAGTCACAGTGTACAAAGGAAGCTTTCTGAGTGTGTATAATCCCTGTACTGTGACATCACTGTGTGTATAATCCCTGTACTGTGACATCACTGTGTGCATTATCCCTGTACTGTGACATCACTGTGTGTATTACTTCTGTACTGTGACATCACTGTGTGTATTATCCTGTACTGTGACATCACTGTGTGTATTATCCTGTACTGTGACATCACTGTGTGTATTATCCCTGTACTGTGACATCACTGTGTGTATTATCTCTGTACTGTGACATCACTGTGTGTATTATCTCTGTACTGTGACATCACTGTGTGTATTATCCTGTACTGTGACATCACTGTGTGTATTATCCCTGTACTGTGACATCACTGTGTGTATAATCCCTGTACTGTGACATCACTGTGTGTATTATCCCTGTACTGTGACATCACTGTGTGTATTATCCTGTACTGTGACATCACTGTGTGTATAATCCCTGTACTGTGACATCACTGTGTGTATTATACTGTACTGTGACATCACTGTGTGTATTATCCTGTACTGTGACATCACTGTGTATTATCTCTGTACTGTGACATCACTGTGTATATTATCCCTGTACTGTGACATCACTGTGTGTATTATCCCTGTACTGTGACATCACTGTGTGTATTATCTCTGTACTGTGACATCACTGTGTGTATTATCCCTGTACTGTGACATCACTGTGTGTATTATCTCTGTACTGTGACATCACTGTGTGTATTATCTCTGTACTGTGACATCACTGTGTATATTATCCCTGTACTGTGACATCACTGTGTGTATTATCCCTGTACTGTGACATCACTGTGTGTATTATCCCTGTACTGTGACATCACTGTGTGTATTATCTCTGTACTGTGACATCACTGTGTGTATTATCCCTGTACTGTGACATCACTGTGTGTATTATCCCTGTACTGTGACATCACTGTGTGTATAATCCCTGTACTGTGACATCACTGTGTGTATTATCCCTGTACTGTGACATCACTGTGTGTATTATCCTGTACTGTGACATCACTGTGTGTATAATCCCTGTACTGTGACATCACTGTGTGTATTATCCTGTACTGTGACATCACTGTGTGTATTATCCCTGTACTGTGACATCACTGTGTGTATTATCCCTGTACTGTGACATCACTGTGTGTATTATCCCTGTACTGTGACATCACTGTGTGTATTATCTCTGTACTGTGACATCACTGTGTATTATCTCTGTACTGTGACATCACTGTGTATATTATCCCTGTACTGTGACATCACTGTGTGTATTATCCCTGTACTGTGACATCACTGTGTGTATTATCTCTGTACTGTGACATCACTGTGTGTATTATCCCTGTACTGTGACATCACTGTGTGTATTATCTCTGTACTGTGACATCACTGTGTGTATTATCTCTGTACTGTGACATCACTGTGTGTATTATCTCTGTACTGTGACATCACTGTGTGTATTATCCCTGTACTGTGACAACACTGTGTGTATTATCCCTGTACTGTGACATCACTGTGTGTATTATACCTGTACTGTGACATCACTGTGTGTATTATACCTGTACTGTGACATCACTGTGTGTATTATCCCTGTACTGTAACATCACTGTGTGTATTATCCCCGTACTGTGACATCACTGTGTGTATTATCTCTGTACTGTGACATCACTGTGTGTATTATCTCTGTACTGTGACATCACTGTGTGTATTATCTCTGTACTGTGACATCACTGTGTATATTATCCTTGTACTGTGACATCACTGTGTGTATTATCCCTGTACTGTGACATCACTGTGTGTATTATCCTGTACTGTGACATCACTGTGTGTATTATCCCTGTACTGTGACATCACTATGTGTATTATCCCTGTACTGTGACATCACTGTGTGTATTATCCCTGTACTGTGACATCACTGTGTGTATTATCCCTGTACTGTGACATCACTGTGTGTATTATCCCTGTACTGTGACATCACTGTGTGTATTATCCCTGTACTGTGACATCACTGTGTGTATTATCCCTGTACTGTGACATCACTGTGTGTATTATCCCTGTACTGTGACATCAGTGTTTATTCTTCCTGTATTATGATGTGTACTGCGATATCAATCTGTGTATTATCAGTATTGTAAAATCATTTGTGTTATATCAGTATGTAAAGGGATGTGCTGCTTAAAGGGGTTGTCCTGTATAAACTAATAATTAACTCCCTCCCCCCGCCTACTTCTAATTTATTTCAATTTTAAAAAAATCTATAATTACCCATATCCCTGGAGCAGTCATGTGACCACCCCAGGGATACTTTCTGATAATCCAGTGATGTTCTGTTTTAACGTCACCATCACTCTCTCCTATCCCAGCAATACTTACCAGCCTTCCTGTGTCCAGGGGAACGGCTCCCCCCCCCCTTCTAGTCTTCTGGTAGGGAGCGGCATAGCTTAGCTTGGGAGACAGGGAGGGAGAATTTGGCCTGGCTAGTAATGGGCAGGATTGCTATTCTAATGAGAGAAAGGGTGGGGGTGTGTAGGAGTGAGAGAGGAGGGAGGGGCTGAGTGAGAGGGAGTTAGTGCAGCAGATACACAGGAAGCTGCACAGCAGGAAGCTAACACCAAGTAAACAAAGGCAGAGGATGCAGCAGATGCCATAGACACCCAGAAATTACTCTAATAACTGCTAAAGGTATATGGGTGAACTTCTTAACCCATTACTAGCACTCTCAGACTTTTATAAAAAAAAAAAAAAAATTCTACCCGCAAAACCCTTTAAGGTAATGATGGTACAGTAAGTCCTCACCACAAGTTTTGCTATAGGGCCTTGTTACGCCAGACATATGGAACTGTATACGCAATGGAAGCCGATGGCTGGTCAGGTAATGGAGGGGGTGTACATCTCACCCAGACTACTCAGGTGGGTGAGATGAGAAAACCCCAGGAATGTTTGTTCACAGCAGACAACTTTCGTCTGCTGAGTATTTTGGTAAATGCTCAGTACTGGGCTGGATTTTTAGGAATGACAGGTAGGTTGGTAGTGGGACCTGTCATTCCACCCCCCTCCAGTCCACACTTTGGGGATGTTCCGGCAGAGAGTCTCCTCATCAAGGAGGCGTAAGAAGCCAGCTCCAGCAGCAATGCTTTGGCAGAGCTTGGCTGGAGAGCCAACAGAGAGGTCATATGTTTGGAGCTGTGTCCTGAATGATTCTACTGTCTTTTGGATTTCTGTTATTCTAGGTGAGGTAACCTATTCTGTGTTTAGTTAGAGCCTAGCCGGGCAGGTATTATTTTTGTATTGTTTCCTTTTGTTGCTGCACTACCTTTTTGAGTGAAAATAAACTCTACCTTTGGTTTGGACTAAAAGAAACTGGACTTGTGTGTCTATACCACCCCACCTAGCAACCCCAGACCCTGACAGCATATATTGAACATTCTTCTCATTCCAGCATCACAAGGGTTAAATAGCTGAGGTTGTTGTGTTCACCCATTGCAGTGAAGCATTAATATCAGTCACATTCATACAATACAACCCAGAACCTCTGACCAAACTAATTCCCTCCAATCCCCCCTTCCAGGCTCTGCCATGTATCTGTCTGTAGAATAGGGTGCGTTGTGTACACAGAGAAATCAGGGGCTGAAGAGAAGGTAAAAAAAATGAAAAATGACTGTAGATAGAGGCAATGTGCTCCTGTGTAATACCTTATTGATTTACACTTGGACTCATAGATTGTTGACACTTTCTCTACCTGATCACATCTACAACCATTAGGACACTGTCACATAGATGACATGATGGATCTGTGTTATAGATGGTTGGGGTCCTGCCTTGTGCAGGGGGTCTCATAACCAATGTCGGGATGGATGCAGCAAGATGCGATTGGGACTAGTATATTGACAGTCTATCCTTAGAATAGATCATCAATATTAGATCAGTGGGGGTCCATCGCCGGACACCCCCATCAATCACCTGGTTCAAAGGGTCATGACACTCCATGAAAAGTGAGTGGGACTGAGCTGAATTCCCAGGCACTGCCATGACACCATGTACAGAACCTTGTCTGGAATACAGTGAAGACAATACAGACGTATACATTATATATATTCCCTACATTTATATTATGGAATAAATATACATATTGTAAAATTTTACTGAAAGATTTTAGATTTTGCCTAAAACAGTTTTCTACTATACAAAGTGTTGTGCAAAAGTTTTAGGCCTGCCCTGGGGGCAGGGGCATAACTACCGGGGTAGCAGCGATAGCAGCTGCCATAGGGCTCAGGACATTAGGGGCCCGGCGACAGCCGCTACCGATGAGGTTTTTTTTGTTAACAGGCCATTACTGACCGGAGTTACTGCAGCTGGTATTGGGCCCTATTTACTTACCAATCCTGGCAGGAAACCGGGATCGAAAAGTGACGCCGCAGGCCCCAAAAACACTCTTATTATACTTGGGGGTGTTTTCAGGCCCCCGAGTATAATGATTATAGGCTCAGGAGAGGTAAGAGAACATAAAAAAAACACTGTTACATACCTCTACGATCAAGACAGGCTTCGGGCCTACTTGTGTGACATCCCATGACCGGGGCCTGCGTCCTGGGTCATGTGACGTCCCGGATGTCATTGAAGATGAATGACACCAGCGGGGAGTACAGCGGAGCCAGAGATAGGTCTGAAAAGACCCCAGAGTATAATAATTGTTCATGCGTGTTCACAGTGGGACATAATACTGTGTGCAGGGGGCACTATGGTACTATACAGAAAAGGACCTATCCAACCAACTTCTACAGAAGTATCAAATGGATAAAAGGATCCGCGCTTACCAACCGTAGTTCTTGTTGCATTCGTTTATTAAAGCGTCACACACATCGCGTTTCGAAACCGGAAGCTGATACTGTCCTTTGTACACCTGAAGAAGAAACCAGCTTCCGGTTTCGAAACGCGTTGTGTGTGACGCTTTAATAAACGAATTCAACAAGAACTACGGTTGGTAAGCGCGGATCCTTTTATCCATTTGATACTTCTGTAGAAGTTGGTTGGATAGGTCCTTTTCTGTATAGTACCATGCATACGTGCTTTCACGGTTAAGATCTGACAGCTACTAGCCATTTTGTCTATGAAGTGATATTTGAGTGCTGTGATCATTTCACAGCGCTAAAAGGTGATTATATGTTGAATAATACTTTGTGGAATAACTTTAAAAGGGTAATGCTCTCTCTTGTATTTTCTCTTAGGGGCCACTATGGGGCATAATACTGTGTGCAGGAGCTACTATGGGGGATAATACTGTGTGCAGGGGCCACTATGGGGTATAATACTGTGTGCAGGGGCCACTATGGGGGATAATACTGTGTGCAGGGGCCACTATGGGGTATAATACTGTGTGGAGGGGCCACAATACTGTGTGCAGGGGCCACTGTGGGGCATAATACTGTGTACAGGGGCCACTAGGGGGCATAATACTGTGTGCAGGGGCCACTATGGGGCATAATACTGTGTGCAGGAGCCACTATGGGGGATAATACTGTGTGCAGGGGCCACTATGGGGTATAATACTGTGTGCAGGGGCCACTATGGGGGATAATACTGTGTGCAGGGGCCACTATGGGGTATAATACTGTGTGGAGGGGCCACAATACTGTGTGCAGGGGCCACTGTGGGGCATAATACTGTGTACAGGGGCCACTAGGGGGCATAATACTGTGTGCAGGGGCCACTGTGGAGCATAATACTGTTTACAGGGGCCACTAGGGGGCATAATACTGTGTGCAGGGGCCACTATGGGGTATAATACTGTGTGCAGGGGCCACTATGGGGTATAATACTGTGTGCAGGGGCCACAATACTGTGTGCAGGGGCCACTGTGGGGCATAATACTGTGTACAGGGGCCACTAGGGGGCATAATACTGTGTACAGGGGCCACTAGGGGGCATAATACTGTGTGCAGGGGCCACTGTGGGGCATAATACTGTGTACAGGGGCCACTAGGGGGCATAATACTGTGTGCAGGGGCCACTAGGGGGCATAATACTGTGTACAGGGGCCACTAGGGGGCATAATACTGTGTGCAGGGGCCACTGTGGGGCATAATACTGTTTACAGGGGCCACTAGGGGGCATAATACTGTGTGCAGGGGCCACTGTGGGGCATAATACTGTGTGCAGGAGCTACTATTGGGGTATAATATTGTGTGCAGGGGCCACTGTGGGGCATAATACTGTGTACAGGGGCCACTGTGGGGCATAATACTGTGTGCAGGGGCCACTATGGGGCATAATACTGTGTGCAGGAGCCACGATGGGGGATAATACTGTGTGCAGGGGCCACTATGGGGTATAATACTGTGTGCAGGGGCCACTATGGGGGATAATACTGTGTGCAGGGGCCACTATGGGGTATAATACTGTGTGGAGGGGCCACAATACTGTGTGCAGGGGCCACTGTGGGGCATAATACTGTGTACAGGGGCCACTATGGGGCATAATACTGTGTGCAGGGGCCACTGTGGAGCATAATACTGTTTACAGGGGCCACTAGGGGGCATAATACTGTGTGCAGGGGCCACTATGGGGTATAATACTGTGTGCAGGGGCCACTATGGGGTATAATACTGTGTGCAGGGGCCACAATACTGTGTGCAGGGGCCACTGTGGGGCATAATACTGTGTACAGGGGCCACTAGGGGGCATAATACTGTGTACAGGGGCCACTAGGGGGTATAATACTGTGTGCAGGGGCCACTGTGGGGCATAATACTGTGTACAGGGGCCACTAGGGGGCATAATACTGTGTGCAGGGGCCACTGTGGGGCATAATACTGTGTACAAGGACCACTAGGGAGCATAATACTGTGTGCAGGGGCCACTGTGGGGCATAATACTGTGTGTAGGGGCCACAATACTGTGTACTGGGGCCACTATGAGGCATAATACTGTGTGCAGGGGCCACTAAGGGACATAATACTGTGTACTGGGGCCACTGTGGGGCATAATACTGTGTGCAGGGGCCACTGTGGGGCATAACACTGTGTGCAGGGGCCACTATGGGGTATAATACTGTGTACAGGGGCCACTAGGGGGCATAATACTGTATACAGGGGCCACTAGGGGGTATAATACTGTGTGCAGGGGCCACTGTGGGGTATAATACTGTGTGCAGGGGCCACTGTGGGGCATAATACTGTGTACAGGGGCCACTAGGGGGCATAATACTGTGTACAGGGGCCACTAGGGGGTATAATACTGTGTGCAGGGGCCACTGTGGGGCATAATACTGTGTACAGGGGCCACTAGGGGGCATAATACTGTGTGCAGGGGCCACTGTGGGGCATAATACTGTGTACAAGGACCACTAGGGAGCATAATACTGTGTGCAGGGGCCACTGTGGGGCATAATACTGTGTGTAGGGGCCACAATACTGTGTACTGGGGCCACTATGAGGCATAATACTGTGTGCAGGGGCCACTAAGGGACATAATACTGTGTACTGGGGCCATTGTGGGGCATAATACTGTGTGCAGGGGCCACTGTGGGGCATAACACTGTGTACAGGGGCCACTAGGGGGCATAATACTGTGTGCAGGGGCCACTGTGGGGCATAATACTGTGTACAAGGACCACTAGGGAGCATAATACTGTGTGCAGGGGCCACTGTGGGGCATAATACTGTGTGTAGGGGCCACAATACTGTGTACTGGGGCCACTATGAGGCATAATACTGTGTGCAGGGGCCACTAAGGGACATAATACTGTGTGCAGGGGCCACTGTGGGGCATAACACTGTGTACAGGGGCCACTAGGGGGCATAATACTGTGTGCAGGGGCCACTGTGGGGCATAATACTGTGTACAAGGACCACTAGGGAGCATAATACTGTGTGCAGGGGCCACTGTGGGGCATAATACTGTATGTAGGGGCCACAATACTGTGTACTGGGGCCACTATGAGGCATAATACTGTGTGCAGGGGCCACTAAGGGACATAATACTGTGTACTGGGGCCACTGTGGGGCATAATACTGTGTGCAGGGGCCACTGTGGGGCATAACACTGTGTGCAGGGGCCACTATGGGGTATAATACTGTGTGCAGGGGCCACTATGGGGTATAATACTGTGTGCAGGGGCCACAATACTGTGTGCAGGGGCCACTGTGGGGCATAATACTGTGTACAGGGGCCACTAGGGGGCATAATACTGTGTACAGGGGCCACTAGGGGGCATAATACTGTGTGCAGGGGCCACTGTGGGGCATAATACTGTTTACAGGGGCCACTAGGGGGCATAATACTGTGTGCAGGGGCCACTGTGGGGCATAATACTGTTTACAGGGACCACTAGGGAGCATAATACTGTGTGCAGGGGCCACTGTGGGGCATAATACTGTGTGTAGGGGCCACAATACTGTGTACTGGGGCCACTATGAGGCATAATACTGTGTGCAGGGGCCACTAAGGGACATAATACTGTGTACTGGGGCCATTATGGGGCATAATACTGTGTGCTGGGGCCACTGTGGGGCATAATACTGTGTGCAGGGGCCACTATTGGGAATAACACTTTGTGCAGGAGCCACTATGGGACATAATAGAGCACACAGGAATGCGGGGGGGAGAGCCTTGATCGAGGTCTTGTCAAGGGGGGGCCCCCATGTCAAAAGTTCATCACGGGGCCCCGCCATTCCTAGTTACGCCACTGCCTGGGAGGAAAATGCTGCAAAGTAAGAATGTTCTCAGAAACAAAAGCGTTAATAGTTTATTTTTGTCAATGATCAAAATGAAATGAATGAAGAAAAAGAAATCTAAATGTAAGTGAGCCCTGGAAGTGATGATACGGCCCCCAGATTACAGCCTAGTTCTCCAAGATGGCGGAAACAACCTCCTGCCGAGTTCCTTCAAAAACTGTCTGCAAGTACCGAGAAGAAGTGATAGAAGGCAAAGGGCAGATACTGATGGGCTTTACATTTCTATTTTATTCCTTCACCTCATTTTGTTAACTGACAAAAATAAACTATTAACCCTTCTATTTCTGGAAACATTGTCACATCGCAGCATCTATGCCTAAAACTTTTGCACAGCACTGTATAGCCATGCTTCAACTATTGTATGTATGGCAAATTCAGTGTTTGGGCCAGGGGCTTAGCTGTAGCTTGACGTAACAATAAAACTGGAGTTCCCCTTTAATTAAACATGGCTACACATACAGGTCTGAACTTGGCCTTATGCATTACATTAGATTTCCTCTGCAGAGATCTGTTGTTTTGTTCCAGATGAAGTCGCATCAAATCAAGTGAAGAAGAACTGAGCAAATTTATCATGGCCACTAAACAGAACATAAGATATTAGAAATAAGATGAGAGAGGAGTCGGCTTATTAGACGGGCTCGCTGCTACCGCGCCAAGTCAGGAATGGAGTCACAAGGATCATTATTCAGGCGCGTCTCCTTACATCTTCCTCCGTGACTCCAATTGTGTCGGAGATACCTTGTATTACATATCGGAGATGAATCTCAGCCATAGCGTTACTCCTCCGCTCACCTTTAACCCTTTCCCGCCGATGGCATTTTTTGATTTTCGTTTTTCGTTTTTGACTCCCCTCCTTCTAAACCCCATAACTTTTTTATTTCTCCGCTCCCAGAGCCATATGAGGTCTTAATCTTTGCGGAACAAATTTTTCTTCATGATGCCATCATTAATTATTCTATATAATTTACTGGGAAGCTGGAAAAAAATTCAGAATGGGGTGGATTTGAAGAAAAAATGAATTTCTGCGACTTTCTTACGGGCTTTGGTTTTACGACGTTCACTGTGCAGCCAAAATGACATGTCCCCTGTATTCTGTGTTTCAATACGTGTGTTCCAGGGATACCAAATTTATATGATTTTATTTACATTTTAACCTCTTTAAAAAAAATCCAAAACTGTTAAAAAAAATTTTCTAAAAGTTGCCATATTCTGACAGCCGTAACTTTTTTATACGTCCGTGTACGGGGATGCATAGGGCGTCTTTTTTTGCGGGGCTGGTTGTACTTTTTAGTTCTACCATTTTCGGGAAATGCTTTTGCTTTGATCACTTTTTATTCTAATTTTTATCAGAATCAAAACAGTGAAAAAACGTCGGTTTGGCACTTTTGACTATTTTTCCCACTACAGCGTTTACTGAACAGGAAAAATATTTTTATAGATTTGTAGAGCGGGCGATTTCGGACGCGGGGATACCTAACATGTATATGTTTCACAGTATTTAACTACTTTTATATGTGTTCTAGGGAAAGGGGGGTGATTTAAATTTTTTTTTATATTTTTTTATATTTTTTTTAACTTTTTTTTTTTGCATTTATTAGACCCCCTAGGAGTGCTGAACCCCAGGGGGTCTGATCACTAATGCAATGCATTACTATGCTAATGCATTGCAAAAAAATCATAATTTCTTTTGCAGGCTGCATAGACCAGTCTGCAAAAGAAAGTGAATGCAGACCGGCTGGGAGCCTTTACAAGTCATGGAAACATGACGTTGGCCCTGGAGCCGGCAAAATGGCGGCGCCCATGCACTGCCGGGAAAATGGCGCCTCCGGCGCCTTTGAACGAGGCGCCGGAGAGGGTTAATGCCACCGATCGGTCCGGGGACCAATTGGAGCCATTAGCACTGGCTGTCTACTGTGTAAAACAGTAGACACCCGACGGCTATGGCGTCCGCCCAGGAGTCGGGTGGCCGCGATAGTTAAACACCCGACATGCGCTGTACTAGTATGGCAGATGTCGGGAAAGGGTTAAAGCAGAATTCGGAAGTCTGTGCCTTTCGTGCTAATAGAGAGCAATGCATTGTGGAAATAGATGTAGGATTTTAATCCACGGTGTGAACATAGCTTAAAGGGGTTGTCCCATCACAAGGATCCTATCTATACTGCTGGTTAATGTGGATGTGAGACTTTTCCTAAATACACTGCTTCAGCAAAACTACTTTGTTTGTCCACTATCTTACTTTATTTAATTCTTTGTTGACACAGCCCTTGACTTAGCTGCTCATGAGTCAAGTGATGTATCTGCTGCTCTCAGGGGGGAGGGAGGAGGGGCTAAGTGCAGGGAGCGAGCCTGTGTATCTAGCTATTCCTGTGTCTGCACCACGTGACCTAGGTCCTGCTATCAGATAGAGGAGCTGCTTTCATTTCTTCTGTTCTCCCAGTTATCAGGCTAGCTAATTCAATTGTGTTCATTATGGCAGAGACAGGCAGTCTCTGTATGTAACACAGAATAGAGTTGCTGCTGCCTGTACTTCATAGTCCAATATGGGTGGGCGGAGCTACACACGGATTTGGGGGCGGAGCTAAACAGCAGGTTGCATATGAAACCCCGCCCACCAAATGATGCAAGAAACCAGGAAGAAAGAAGATTTTACAGCAGTAAAGACTGGTGAGTATGCGATGTGGGAATACCCCTTTAAAGGGCTTGTCCACTTTCAGACCAATATTAACCACTTCAGTTTCAGGCCAATTTGTGGTCCAGGACCAGACACATTTTAAGGTTAATTTTGTATGTGCGGTTTCGAGGCCTTAACATTTTTCTCAAACGTCTCATTCAACTAATTTTTGCGTCTTTTTTCGGGGACACATAGGGCTTTATTTTTATGTTGTTTTTATTTTCGATTGTGTTTTAAAAAAAATTTATGTCCAGGAAAATATAAACATAATAGGAGGGAAATTGTGTCTGGTTTTCACTCTTTTTTTTTTTATTTTTTTTTATTAAATAACACAAAGTCCTACTGAAAAACTTTATAAAATAGTTTTTCCTCTCCGTTATGGTAATTTTTATTTTGTATGGTGTTGTCGGGGGTGGGGCTATAACCTTTAATAACAGCATTTTATTGGCGTATTATTTTACTTATTTTTTTAATTATTTTATTTACATTTTTTTAAAAACTGTTTTATACATTTTTTTATATTTTTTTTTCAGATGGGGTCCCCATAAGGTCATAAGCGACCTTTGGAGACATCTGATCACTTTTTTTTTGTTAGGTAGGCCTATTTTCCCCTGCAGCTGGGGCTGGTACATTTAGCCCCAGTTGCAGGAGGAATACAGACTCCTGCACGCTGTATACGCAGTATACAGAGCTGATCTGGATCCTGTAGGACCCAGCAGCTCTTGGAAGACACTGAGCCCAGCTCACGAGACCACTGGGTCAGAGGGCAGCCGCATCACGGCGGTCACGTGAATAAACCCTCCCTGCCTTCTCTGTAGGAGCTCCGGCTGAAGTTACAGCCGGCTCCCAGTATCAGCAGCTGCACGATCTCGTACCGGCATGTCCTGTCAGAACAAGGCAACCACTATCCAGATGTAAATACTCTATGAGCGGTCCGGAAGTGGTTAACGAGACAAATGTTATTGTTTGAATAATAAAAAGTTGTACAATTATCCAATACACCTTCTGTATTAATTCCTTACAGTTTTCTAGATCTTGGCCTGCGATTCATGCTACCTAGGCCCGGTTCAGATCTGCGTTCAGGGAGTCTGCTTGTCCGACATCCTGCACCCCCACCGATCAGCTATTCTCAGCCGCTAATATACAGAGAATAGAGCAGGAAGCAGACAGCGCCGTTCTCTGTGTAGTGGCTGAACAGAGTCACTGCAGCTTAGTTCCCCTTTAAGTGAATAGGAGCTGACCTGGCCACTACTCAGATCCCCATCTATCTGATATTGATGACCTAGCCGTAGGATCAATATTTTATCCTGGTAAACCCCTTCAAGTGTGCGTTTTCTAAGTCAGGTGACTCCTTTAACTTCTTATCTAACTATGATTTCACCGGCAATGTTCCTGGATCCGCAATATTCTGAGAATGACCCAACATTGTAAATCTTCAATCAGCAGATAATGCAGCACATTAAGCTCAGGGGGATTACAGAACACTCCATTATTATAAAGCTCTCTTCATTTGTAGAATTTAGGATTACATATGCTAAAGATTAGAGACTATGATAAATATAAGTATACCGGTCACGTCCACTGCGGCTCAGGAATTCATTCCCATTACGTGTATTATGGCAGTGTAGGTAGAGGTATAACTAAAAGGGGATTGTATTAGTCAGAATCGATTCTTAAGATAGGTCATCCATATCAGATTGGTGGGGTCCATTCCTATAATACAGGACTAATATACTGCACAGCGGTCCTAATGAACTTAGTGCTGCCATACTACAGTCATGGCCAAAAGTTTTGAGAATGACACAAATCTTGTATTGTCACATGATCTGCTGCCCTCTGGTTTTTTTGTGTGTTTGTCAGATGTTTTTATCACATACAGAAATAGAATTGCAATCATATTCTGAGTAACAAAAGCTTATATTGACAGTTAGAATGAGTTAATGCAGCAAGTCAATATTTGCAGTGTTGACCCTTCTTCTTCAGGACCTTTGCAATTCTCCCTGGCATGCTCTCAATCAACTTCTGGACCAAATCCTGACTGATAGCAGTCCATTCTTGCACAATCAATGCTTGCATTTTGTCAGAATTTGTAGGTTTTTGTTTGTCCACCCGTCTCTTGATGATTGACCACAAGTTCTCAATGGGATTAAGATCTGGGGAGTTTCCAGGCCATGGACCCAAAATCTCTATGTTTTGTTCCCTGAGCCATTTAGTTATCACCTTTGCTTTATGGCAAGGTGCTCCATCATGCTGGAAAAGGCATTGTTGATTGCCAAACTGCTCTTGGACGGTTGGGAGAAGTTGATCTTGGAGGACATTCTGGTATCATTCTTTATTCATGGCTGTGCTTTTAGGCAAGACTGTGAGCTGATTCCCTTGGCTGAGAAGCAACCCCACACATGAATGGTTTCAGGATGCTTTACAGTTGGCATGAGACAAGACTGGTGGTAGTGCTCACCTCGTCTTCTCCGAATAAGCTGTTTTCCAGATGTCCCAAACAATCGAAAAGGGGATTCATCAGAGAAAATGACTTTACCCTAGTCCTCAGCAGTCCACTCCCTGTACCTTTTGCAGAATATCAGTCTGTCCCTGATGTTTTTTTCTGGAGGGAAGTGGCTTCTTTGCTGCCCTCCTTGAGACCAGGCCTTGCTCCAAGAGTCTCCGCCTCACAGTGCGTGCAGATGCACTCACACCTGCCTGATGCCATTCCTGAGCAAGCTCTGCACTGCTGATAGTCCGATCCCGCAGCTGAAACACTTTTAAGAGACGGTCCTGGTGCTTGCTGGTCTTTCTTGGGTGCCCTGGAGTCTTTTTGCCAACAATGCAGTGGTGAACCTAGCCCCTCTGCTGCCT
Source organism: Leptodactylus fuscus (assembly GCF_031893055.1). Taxonomy (NCBI): domain Eukaryota; kingdom Metazoa; phylum Chordata; class Amphibia; order Anura; family Leptodactylidae; genus Leptodactylus; species Leptodactylus fuscus. The sequence continues at coordinate 222,801,463 of NC_134267.1, read as the reverse complement.
GAGGCAGACGATCAAAAGACGCCATCCCCCCCCCCGTATTGAGTTCGTAGGGGAGGGGGGCTTGTTCATCTTTTGATCGTCCACCTCAGACAGCGGGGGGATTGGGGGTGCTAGCAGTACCATTACAATGAATTACAACATTACAATAAATACAATGCAATGTGATATTTTGTGCAGTAATACTCACAGGAGACGTCTTCCCACATTTCCCGTCTCTTCCCTTTGGACCGCCATGACCACTTCTTCCAGCTGTGACTTGACTCTGTAAAGTTTGAAACACAGACATCTTTGACTCCTCATATATATATATATATATATATATATATATATATCACAGCAGCCCCTGCAGCCTATATTATGTCCCACAGTGGCACAGTAGACTGTGGGGCTTAATAGAGGTTGCAGGGGGGGGCCGCTGTGGGACATAATAGAGGTTACAGGGGCCACAGCGAACCCTTCAAGCTCTATTATGCGCCACAGTTGCACACCCATGAACTATTATTATACTCGGGGGTCTTTTCAGACCCCCGAGTATAATAATTGGAGCCCCAGGAGAGGTGAGGGAACATAATAAACACTGTTACTCACCTCTCCGGGATCTGATGTTACTCCTAGCAGGCTTCGGGCCTATATGGTAATGTGTCAGATGTCACGTGGTCTGGGATATTACCATATAGGCCCAAAGCCTGTGCTAGCAGTAACATATAGGCCCAAAGCCTGTGCTAGCAGTAACAGCCTGTTACCATACAGGCCCAAAGCCTGTGCTAGCAGTAACAGGCTATTACTACTAGCACAGGCTTCAGGCCTATATGGTAGTATCCCAGACCACGTGATGTCTGACACATTACCATATAGTCCCGAAGTCTGCTTGGATTAACATAGGGTCCCGGAGAGGTGAGTATCAGTGTTTATTATGTTCTCTCTCCTCCCCTGGGGCTCTGATTATTATACTTGAGGGTCTGAAAAGACCCCCGAGTATAATAATAGCGGCAGTGGGATCGCGGCCTGGCCCGGGCCTATTCACTACTGACCACCGCGACCTAAAGTACAAGGGGAAGCGGGGGCGGCAGTGAGCAGGTCCAGGTTGGTAAATAGGCCGCTGCCTGCTGGTAGATACTCCAGCAGGCAGCGTCCTATTATAAACCAAAAAAAGAGTTATTATACTTACCGACCGACCGCTGCTGCTCCCGCTGCTGCCACATCCTCTTCTCTCACAGGACGTCTGTGTATCAGCGTAGGTGGCGTGATGACACCGCCTACGCTGATACGTAGATGTCTGAACCAGCGCAAGGAGAGCGGCAGGTGTGAGGGGAAAAAAAAAAAAAAACGCCCGGGCTGCCGCCCCCCCTGGACCGCCGCTCGAAGCGGGCGCTTCACATCGCCTCATTAGTAGAGGTGCGGCCCTGCAACAATGGAACCTCTCTCCTTGACTACACGTGTTTCTTTAGAGATAACCATGGTTAACAGAAGAGAAACAATGATGCCAAGCACCAGCCTCCTTTTAAAGTGTCCAGTGGTGTCATTCTTACTTAATCATGACAGATTGATCTCCAGCCCTGTCCTCATCAACACCCACACCTGTGTTAATGGAGCAATCACTGAAATGATGTTAGCTGGTCCTTTTAAGGCAGGGCTGCAATGATGTTGAAATGTGTTTTGGGGGATAAAGTTCATTTTCTAGGCAAATATTGACTTTGCAAGTAATTGCTGTTAAGCTGATCACTCTTTATAACATTCTGGAGTATATGCAAATTGCCATTAGAAAAACGGAAGCAGTAGACTTTGTAAAAATTAATATTTGTATCCTTCTCAAAACTTTTGGCCATGACTGTATATGTGAATAGCAGCCCTAATGAATGCTATATAGGACCGCTATACAGGATTGTTGCACCCTCCCCTTTTTTGACACATGAAATAATACCTACTTTGTGTGCCAGGGCCCCTGTGCTCCTTCATCCCCACCCCACTGTGCCTGGGGGGCTGCCATAAGGGATATAATTGCTGATTGTCATTAATTCCTTCCTGGATAACAATCTTAACATGACAGTGATTAACACCTTGAGTTTGGAGCGGTGGTGAGCAATATTCATCACCGGCTCCCTGGGTTTGTGCGGTGCAGTCACCGATTCCAACTGTGATGGATGTTGATTGATGCCCAAGAAGGGGTTAATCACGTCCTGACATGGCCACAATTAACAAGCGTTAGGGCTGTTCTGTATCTGTAGAACAGTTGCAAATGGAACGATGAATAAGTTTGGGTCCAATCTGGGTCATTATGAACCAATCCGCCTATCTCTACCCAGCACCCCCTTGGATCAGCTTCTTGAAGAGACCACAGTGTACTTGCGAGCACTGAATACCTGACTACAAGGGCCTATATTTGGCATCACATCTCAACACCCTGCACTGGAATGGGCCATGTAACGATTGAATGTGATATCATCGGCCTGTAAAGTGACAGCGGTGCAGCAGCAGAACATTGAGGGTCTCAGGTATCAGACTTTCACAAATTGGATATCGATAGGTCGTCAATACTTGACTCCCCAAAAACCAACCATGGGTCAGTTGGAATATTGGTGTCCTATATGACACAGAAGCTTTTGGGCCCCTTCATGAATCAGGGCTTGAGAACAACTGCCCACATGGACAAAAAAGATGTGTGGTTGGCAGGGGTGAACCATTGGTTTCTGCCGCCTGAGGCAGACGTCAGAAAGCCGCCCCCCCTCCGAGGAGGGGGCGGGGCTGAGGGGGCAGGGCCAAGCGACAGGGGGCAGAGTGGGTCCTCGCGGAGGGGGAGGGGCCTCGCGGAGCGAGCGTCTTTAGCAGGCAGAGAGCAGGCAGGGAGAGGACCTGCTCTCTGTCTGAGCATGAAGGGTGGCCGCTGGAGCTGCGCTGCTCCAGCGGCCGCCCCAATCCACTGCTCAGTGACGGTGACCCTAAGCCAGTCCAGGACAGCTTGTCCTGGAGTGGCTTAAGTCAGCAAAAATGCCGCCCTCCCCTCGCTTCAGGTCGCCTCATGGGAGGTGCGGCACTGGTGGTTGGTGCATTCAGGGGCGACCAGAGAGGTGGAAGAGCAATTCGATAAGACTTATCGTATTGTTGTTTCTGCGGGGTCTTTTTTTTACTGGTCATGGTCTCCACGATGGAAAATGGCCTTGTTACCAGCAAGAAGACAGGAATAGTTAAGGCCAAGGCCATCGCCAAGGCTAAGAGTCAGGATCAAATGGAGACTTGAGGCAAATTTTAAATGACCCCATGTAGTCAGTTGAAAGTTTGGTAACCATGCACCAGAGAAGAGCGCAGAAGAAGTCTTTCTGGAAGGAAACAGTCATGTTGTTCTAACCCTTGACAACCCCTTTAAGCCCACCCACCTGAGTGTAGTCATGAGAGTATGACTTGCCATGGTGCAGTGACTTGACTGGCCCGCCATATTTGTGGGGTGCTGCAGGATTTGCCACCAGAACTTGTGACCCTTGATGATGCATAATAATAATGGTATGTTCGGAAAGTGGAAAACGAAGAGGAATTGCGAAGCGGACATCCCTTCATTGTTGGCTCCCTTCTCTGGCTTTGCACAAGCAGGATCATTATTTTTTCCAGCCTCCTGTTCCCATCTCTACCTCCCATGGAATACAATAGGAGAGAGAATCAGGACAGATTATGCCGCTGATTTTTGGGACGGAATCCGTAGCAGATTCCACCACATGAACGGGCCCTAAATGATGGCACTGTATTTGGCCTGGATCCCATGGAAATATTAGTTATTATGATATGGGGGCTCTCAGGGGTCAAAGTTATTTCCTAGTGTTGGTCTTCAGTCTTGGTTTTTCCATCCATAGTGTCATTACATTCCTTTATTGATCTGCTGCCTGATTTGAGAGTCTTCCTGTATTATAAGGAGACAGCAACTTTTCAAGTCCTTCAAAATCTTCACATGAACACTCCAGACACTGAGACATCAGACAATCGGTCTGCCAAGAATATTAGAAGGACTAATGCCGATTTTGTCCACTGGACTATTGCAACTGAGGGTACGAGAAGATGCAACAAATTGTTTAGGACACTTCTATTGTAATTTCTAATCAAAATGCGAATACAGAAGTAACTTATAAATATTAATATGACTCAAATTGTTACTGCCGGGTATTACAATTTCATACATTCTTCTACAATTGTCCTTTGTAACAGAATGTCTGCCTCTAAATGGCAATCTATAGTATTGTATTGTATTTCCTGTGCTATGTGGGGTCTTCAACAAGTTTAACAGCACACCAAGTGGTTAGGAATGGAATTGCAAGTACAATTTAATTTGTAGTTCTACTATGAAACCATAATTATTGTTTGGAGGTCACTGGATGTGATGTTGGGTGCATCCGCTATATGAGGGCTCGCTGCAGTGCTATCTAGTGGGATACAGGCAATGCAGTAGTACGGGAACCACATTACCTTACATGGATTTTTGTAACCAGTATGATGAACCCCAGATGATAAATTACAGTAAGAACACGGGGTCTTAATTTTTGAGCCTGTGTCCTGTGTTACCTTTCCAATGACATCATTCTCATTACATAATATAGGCTACCCCATTATGTCATCCACGTCACAACAATGATCTCATATACATCATAAGCCACACACTATCACAAACCACCACGGTGATATCATACACATCATAAATCACTGCACTAATGTCATGCATATTTAGTAAGTCACAGTAATGATGTTACATACAAACACTATGATGTCATACATGTCATAAATCACCCCAGGTATGTCATGCACATAGTGTAGGTCAAAACAGTGATATCATACGCGTAATAAACCACCATAATGATGACATACATGTAACCCACTACAACCTCATATACATCAGTAACCATGACAATGATGTGATATATATGTTGTAACTAGAGATGAGTGAGTAGTATTCGATCGAATACCTCGCCGCCATAGAAATGCGTGTAACGGCCAAACACCGAGGGCTTAAGCGAATCGAATATTATGACACGATCAGGGGCGGATCCAGGGTCGGGCGAGCCGCGGCAGGGCCCGTACCTAACAAAACTCGGGTCGGTCGGCAGGGCAATTGTCACTTGCAGGGGCCCCCTGTCGGTCCTCTATCAGTAGCTGCAGCTCCCTGCACACAGTGTGTTTCACACATATACTTTCCCTATTAGGAAGTATATATGTGAAGCACACTGTGTACCTGCAGCATCGGCTGATAGACAGCAGCCAGCCAGGGAGCTGCAGCTACTGATAGAGGACGCTCCCTCCTCACCCCCCTTCTCTGGCTGCCCTCTGTCAACCAATGAGAGGGTGAGGAGAGCCGAGGAGGCGGAGCTTATCGCTCTACAGAAGATCCCTGCCGGCTGCCGTCCTGCACACATGAGAGGGAGAAGTTCAGGAAGTGAAAGTAAAGACAGAACACCCAGGTACAGGCTGGAGGGGGGGGGGGGGTTCTATTTCTATTAATGTCAGGCACTTGGAGTTATTCATTTAGTTTTGGTAACTCCTTGTGCCTCATATTAATAGCAACTAACCCCATCATGTCCCTCATATTAACCCCCTGTGTACTTCACCATAAGGGTTACTGATGTGTGAGATATATGGGGTACTAATCATGGAGATACTTCATTATTACCTCCATGTCTCTCTCATATCAGTAACTCTTATGTGAGGCACACAAGAGGTTAATGTGAAGGACATGATAGGGTTAATTGCTATTAATATGAGGCACATGGAGTATCTTAGGGGGCGTTCACACTACCGTCAGTGTCCGCTGCTAATGTCTTGCACGAACATTAGCAACGGACACTAGCTGTGTCCGTGACATTCTCCATTCATTTAAAGGGGCTCTATCACCACAATCATGCTAATAGACCCCACATATGCGTGAATAGACTTTAAAAAGACCATTCAGGCCCCGTAAATGTTATATTAACCCCCGGTTCCATTTTTAAATAAAAGCATTAAAACATATATGCTAATTGTACCTGAACATGCACTGGGGGTGGGGATGCACGATGCCGCGTCATCTTCGGGCACGCCTGCCTTTTCTGTCTTCTTGGAGCGATGCCCTCTGGTACCGTCTCTTCTGCCGGCTTCCTATTGGTCTTCTTCCGGCTTGAGGTCTTCAAATCTCGCGCCTTCGTAGTAGCGCTTCCCTCCGGAGCACTACTGCGCAGGCTCACTTGCCAGTCCCCGTAGAACTACACGAGTAAAATGGCGAGTGAGCCTGGGCAGTAGCGATCCGGAGAGAAGCGCTACTACGCAGGCGCGAGATTTGAAGACCTCAAGCCGGAAGAAGACCAATAGGAAGCCGACAGAAGAGACGGGACCAGAGGGCGTCGCTCCAAGAAGACAGAAGAGGCAGGCGTGTCCAAAGATGACGCGGCATCGTGCATCCCCGCCCCCGATGCACGTTCAGTAAGATTTGCATATATGTTTTTATGCTTTTATTTAAAAACGGGACTGGGGGTTAATATAACATTTACGGTGCCTGAATAGCCTTTTTAAAGGCTATTCACGCATATGTGGGGCTCTATCAGCATGTTTTGCTGATAGAGCCCCTTTAAATGGACATCGGGTGCATTGTTTTACACTCCGTGCCTGTCCTAAAGATGTCCAACTTTTCAAGCGGACAGAAAAAACCTACATGTCGGGTTTTTGTAAGTAGGGCCCCGCCACAGTCAATTGCCCAGGGCCCCGCAAAGTCTGGATCCGCCACTGGACACGATGATACACGAGTCATAATAGCTATAACGATGTCATACCTTACCAAACATGACATATCATAAATAACCCAATTATGTCATACACATGTTGTATTGACAAAACAGTGATGTCATGAACATCATCAAACCATTCCAATGTCATATACGTCAGAAGCCATGACAATGATGTGATATATATATATATATATATATATATATATATATATATATATACCGTATATATATATATATATATATATATATATATCACATGTTATAACTTATAAATTACAGCAAATTCATAACAATACTGTCATATATATTATAAACCACCACAATGTCATCCTACATGTCACAACTCACTACAACAACGTCATACATGTCCAAAAGATCAAAGTTAAATTTTAAGAAAATTGAGTCAGCTCCAGTTATATATGGGTCCTTCGAAGAAATGATGTCCCCTTGTATGTCCACCTTGGGCTTCACGAGTAAGTGTACCCAGATAGCCATGGGTCCTCCAAGCCTAGTAGGCTTTGGTATCTGTCCAGGTTTGCTGTTGCTGGTCCTAGCAGTACTACCATGGCTAATATAATGAACGGTTAGTATATCAATCACTAATATATAGCTTTTCAGACAGTCCTATACTTATGCATTTCCTACTCTATATACTTATACAGTAAGACCCTTGTGTAGACAAAGTAAGACCCACTGTAAGTCACAGTAAGACCCTTGTGTAGATTGTGCTGATGGCTACAGATTAGAACTGAGAAATTGTTCTGAAATTGCAGAATGAGACAAGTCATGTGTCCTATTACCAAGCCGTATGTTATCTGTAAGTATCCTTACTGGTGTTATTGAGGGCACCGTGTCTGTAGTTTATATAATATGGCACAATTATTCTTCAATCATGTCAATTGTTATGCTAATTTATATATACACACAAATTATATTAGATTCTAAACTTAGACTGAAAGATAGAGTCCTGCGTGACCGATCTTCTGCATGGGGCATGTATTGGAGGAGAGGGACATCTAGGGTTGAGCGATCATCTTCGGAAAGAATCGGATTCTGATCGGCGATCGAGAAAAATTCACGATCGCGATCGGAATTCCGAACACGATCTTTTTAGGTGGGATCAAGATCGGTACTATTTCCCACAATGCTTTGCTTAGCTTTCACACTGAGTATATAGTGTATATTCAGTGTGAAGGCTCTGCTGCGGATCCATAGGAATGAATGGAAGCAGCCGGCACACAGCCTTAACCCCCTGTGTGCCGGCTGCCTTCATTCATTCTAATGGGAGACTAAACTAACATCTCTAGTAGCTACTTACCTCCAGAGATGGCTGCTCCGGTGTTCTTTGCCTCGCTAGCCCATGCTTCTCTTCTCGCCTCACTGCCCCGCCTCCCAGGTTAGTGTTTAAAGAGCTAGGAAGTCAGGGCTTGTGGCTTAGGAGAGTGTGGGTGGGTACAGGGCGGGGAGATGTGACGTCTCCCAGCCCCGTAATCGGCCCACACTCTCCTAACCCGCCCACACTCTCCTAACCTGGGAGGCAGGGGGCAGCGAGGCGAGAAGAGCAGCGTGGAGCGACAGCGAGGCGAAGAAGAACACCGGAGCAGCCATCTCTGGAGGTACGTGGACACCAGGGGGGCCTAAGTAGCCAGAGGATTAAAAAAAAATCCTCTGGCTACTTAGTGATTCACTACACAGCCTGGATTCTAACAATTAAAGCGTTCAATTGTTAGATTCCATGCTGTATAGTGAATAGGATTGCTTTTAAAATCCGATCTCCGATTAGTAAAAAAAATCCCATTGACTTGCATTGGGATCGGAATTGGGATCGAGATCGGGTTCGAATGAAAAATGATCGGAAATCGGATTTTAAAATCGATCCTGAAAAGTCAAGATCGGCTCAACCCTACTCACATCACATCCTTCTAATCCAGGAGACCATGTTGGGTTTATATTTCTGGTCATCAAAATATTCAAGTGGCACATAAATCATATTGTAACTTTACCAAAACTAGAGGACGACCAAACGTCGCTGTGGATCTGTAGTCAATTTTTTTTAAAAAGTAGATTGAGCTCACAATGTACATTTTTTCCCCCTATCAGTATGTCTTTTTTGGAATTTAGGATGGAAATCCATACAAACACAGGGAGAACATACAAGCTCCTTGCAGATGGTTTTTTGCCCATGGTGGGATTTGAACGCCAGGCCCCCAGCGCTGCAAGGCTGTAGTGCTAACCACTGAGCCACCGTGAGGCCCCAGAACTGTAGTCAATTTTTGCAATACTCAGATGTGTTGCTCCTGGCATGCATGCTTGGTGATTTATTGTAGTTTTCTTTGGACCACCAGAATCCTTTGTCAATCCCATCTACCAACTCTATAGCAAATCCATCTCAGATATTTTTGGCATATCTACAGAATTTTTCATAAGTGTCTGATAGTTACAAGTCCTATCTCAAGAACCCACACTTATATTGTCATTGGGAGTCTGACTACCAAAAATCCACCTGATGAGGTGGCCACTGGTCTACACATCTAAGTGGAGAATGCATAGCGAGATGGCCACACATCTATGAAGGTCCATTCACCAACCACACTTGAATACTGTGGAACTTTCCAGCTATTCCTTGCCATGTCACGATGGATGGCTCACCTTGTGCTGAGCTTTAATCACCTTATATACTCTTTTATGTTCTTCTCAAGCGGGTGTCATACAATAAATATAGATTTAGACTATTTTCACATCTGAATCCATCCTTCATCGGAGTCTGTCCAAAACAGAGTCTATCTCAAATTGTGAACAAGAAAATTTTGCAAGTCATGGATTAAACAAAGCGGAGGTGGACGCCCCCTAATAGAGGACCTCTTTATGCTGAGATGCTCAGGCCAATACAGTGAAGCAGCCAGAACATCTCCACCACCGTGTCTTACAGGTCCTTCTGTAAATGGCTTGTAAGTCTCCATACACCTGCAAAGGTGGCCTTAATGGCACTCTCCTTAAGAAGTTCATTTAGTCCCTGGTCTATAGTCTCTCACCTAGCCAAACTAGTCTCCCTAAGCTGTGCTGATGAGATCCAACCAGATTGAAATAGTGCTGTCCACAGCTGGGAGTCTGTTTCTTTTGGAGATGGATATACTTTACTTTTGGCATGTATGTGTTAAGATTCAGACGCAAGTCCACAATAACAAGGTACAAATCTTCAGAAGAGCAGCAGCAGAAATGGGCTGACACCTGCAAATAGTAGAAAATGCTTAACGTAACACACGTCTGCGAGCCAAGACCAGCATCAGACGCCTTCACCAGAGCTCCTCGCAAGAAGAGATGGGCTTTCGCAGAATCTGAAGGCCGGAAATGTCACCTAAACAGATAAGTGTGCTATAATTGCGCTGAGGCAGAAACCAAACACCAAATCCATAAACTACTCAGAAGCAGAGATCACAGAATGGTCATCAAATCATATGTCAGCAGCTTAGGAGGGCAATTAGAAACCAAATCATGAGATGAAGGTGGGTCCAGAAAACAGGCCAAAGTCAATTCGAATCGGTAATGCTAGAACAAAATCGCTAGACAGAGAGGTATCAAAGAAGACAACCAAAGGTCAGTATAAGAGCAGTCAAATCAATGTCAGAAGCAAAGTACAATTAGCAAACTAATTAGCTGTCAATGTTGGGTGATAAGGGAGTGGTTTATAAAGGCCTGCTCAGGAAGCTTCCCTATGTTGTCAAGGGGATATCGTCACTCCTTGGGTAGAGACCACCATATAGGTGTGTGGAGACTTATTAAGCCTTTAGCACTCCACTTTGCAAGGGTCCATGGGTAGAATATGCAAATCTGTCTTGATGTAATTAAGAAGTCAGGTGCCTCAGTGTTGCAAACCAATAGAGGTTGTTCACTGGAATGTGCAAGCCTGTCTTCCCTGATGTAATTAGGAAGACAGAATCTCAGTGAGATAGCCCAATAAAGGCTGCTTCCTTTAACATCATGCTCAACCTTCCAAGAGGCATTTGTTTTGCAATGATGCTGGGATTATTACCAGATATAGTCTCTCAACCGAGGACGGCCGTTTCGATGTTATTGCATCTCGTCAGCCTGGTGTAGAGAAGAGAGTAGAGGTGAGAGGCTCAGACAGGGTTAAGGGGATATCGTCACTCCTTGGGGAGAGACCACCATATAGGTGTGTAGAGACTTATTAAGCCTTTAGCACTCAACTTTGCAAGGCACCATGGGAAGAATATGCAAATCTGTCTTCCATGATGTAATTAGGAAGTCAGGTGCCTCAGTGTTGCGAAGGCAACCTTAAAGCAGCAACAATAGATGTAACATTCCTGACAGTATGGCCTCTCATTGCGGTATCCAGTGTGGGTTACTGACTTCTTTCAGACTCTTGAATGATGTTGGAAACCTTGGGGGACCGCTGAGGTCACACTGGGAGCACTGATGTCATGATACTCGGACACAAACGTGACGACGCTGTTGCACACCCCATCGTTCAGGCTGCCGAAATAGGCCTGAAGAGGAAGCAGTGTCGCTTATTATACTCTGGGGTCTGAAGAGACCCCTGAGTATAAGAGTAATTTGTGGCAAACCCATAAAATTTTCAGTTTGGCCTAACCAGTTGACTTATATTGGGCAGCCTGGCAGTGAAAATATCCTGTTTTTTGATGTGTTAATGCACCCATTGACGTCCATTGTTCTGGATTTGGACACATGATGGGTATAAAAATAAATAAATAAAAATCCAACACATGTCTATTGTTCACACTTGTGTGCATGAGGCCTTCCTGAGCGGATTCCTCATAGATTACATCTGATCACATGTGGGTTACAGCTGTGAAAAACCTAAAGATTTCCTTCTAATTGACCCTTCTAATAAAACTGGTTTGTCCGGAGGACCCCCTTCGATAGAAGGTGTAAATGGTATCTATGAACTTAGAGGAGACCTTCATAAACTGCACCAGTTTTATCACAGTGCCTGATGTTGGATGACACATCGGTTGCGTTTGTTTGTTGTGAAGTTTTCTTTACTTTTAATAAGCCTCAGCATCAACACTGATGGAAACCGATCTATTAAAGTAGATGATTTACCTGCGAGCCGTCGCTATCCCGTCCCGCTTCATATCGGAGTCCATTAACTGTAATTGTTGCAAACAAGAAACCTTGATGCTAATGTAAGGAAAGGTTCCACCTTATCTCCTCCTTATGGTTAGGAGCGTTACCTAATTGTACGGCCATTCAATATCAGAAGTGTGTTGTGGATGTGTCAGTAAGGGCTGCGGGCTGTCATTAAATGGATGAATGTAGGCCCATTTATATTATGGATGTTGTTTGGAGCTTCTTTATGGTCCTCTGTAAAGCGAGCTGAAGCCATAAAAATATTTGTCCAGTAATAGTTAGACAAGGCTTATGGACGCATCAGAGAATGTGGAAAATATTACACGTGTCTTTGTAACAATGGAAACAAGACATGTTTTCTTTCCATGTTGTGGGTTGTTGTAGGGCATAGCAGCTGGAAAAGTTCCGAAATGTAGAGTAATATTAATTTATTGACCAATGGTTAAGGAATAGACTGGTTTTTGCTCCGTTCACACTGTAACCACACATTTCAGGTCAGACGGGTGATCTGGCTTTTTTCTGCTTTTGTCACTATGCTAGCTTATCTGTAGTCATCTATCGCTAATACATGACCACATGTTCTCTCCGGTGTGAGCTTTTTTCTATTTAACACTTTCCTAATGTAAGTTCTTCTGCATCCATCTCTCTCTTCACTTCACCCAACCATTTGCAAGGAGCTTGTCTCTAATCCTAATCAGTTCTCTTCCATGTGAGCTCATCTCTATTCTGTACTATCTCCCGTGTGAGCTTGTTAATATTCTATACTGTCTCCCGTGTGAGCTCATCTCTATTCTGCATTGTCTCCTGTGCGAGCTTGTTTCTATTGTGTGCTGTCTCCTACGCGAGATCGTCTCTATTCTGTACCGTCTCCCATGCGATCTGATCTCTATTCTGTACCGTCTCCCGTGCGAGCTGATTTCTATTCTGTACCGTCTTCCATGCGAGCTGATCTCTATTCTGCACTGTCTCACGTGCAAGCTTGTCTCTATTCTGCACTGTCTCCCGTGCTAGCTGGTCTCTATTCTGTACCGTCTCCCGTACGAGCTGGTCTCTATTCTGCACTGTCTCCTGTGCGAGCTGCTCTATTCTGCACGGTCTCCCGTGCGAGCTGGTCTCTATTCTGCACTGTCTCCCGTGCTAGCTGGTCTCTATTCTGCACTGTCTCCTGTGCTACCTGGTCTCTATTCTGCACTGTCTCCCATGCGAGCTGATCTCTATTCTGTGCTGCCTCCTGTGCAAGTTTGTCTCTATTCTGTACGGTCTCCTCTGTGAGCTTGACTCTATTGTGTGCTGTCTCCGACACAAGATCATCTCTGTTATTCCGTTCTGTCTCTTTTGTAAGCTTGACTCTATTCTATACCATCCACCATGTAAATGTACCTATATACAATATTCTTTCCCTATAAGCGTTCTCTTTTCTGTCTCACGTATATTCTATACTTCTCCACTATGTGAGCTCGTCTCTATTCAATTCTCCACCATGTCAGCTTGTCTCTGTTTAGTTCTCTCTCACATTTATCCCCTTAAGAAGAAAGGGAAATGTGTACGTTAATGCTCGGCAACTTTGTCCATACGTTATCTACCTTCCAAGATCCATAACTTTTTTATTTTTCTGTCGACAAAGGTTAGCGAGGGCTTATTCTTTGTGTGACGAGTGGTACTTTCATTTGCCACCATTTTGGGGTACATATAATACTTTGATGAACTTTACAGTTTTTTTTGGTACCTCTGTTTGATACATATTTTTGATCACTATTTTACTACTAGTTTTTGGAGAAAGAGAGGCGACCAAAAAACATTTACACATTATAGTTTATTTTTTATACTTTATTTTAAACTTTTTGAACTTTCTATTTATACTTTATACTGTCTTACAAGGAGACTTGGACCTGGAATCTCTGATCCCAAGTGTAATGTACTGCAATACATCGTACATAAGTTCCCTATGTGTTACAGGGAATGGCAGTCAGAAGTCTGGGTGGGGGTGAGGCCCCTGGATGCCGGGATCACTATTAATAATCGGATCTAGGTGCTTAATCTGTCAGAGTATCTTTTAACTTCAATAGTTGGTCCTGTCTATGCTGTGTAACACAGCGGGCACTGAGAGTTAACTATACTCTTATCGCAACATAATAGTATGGCGTAGAGTGGGAAGGGGTTAAACTTGTCTCTGTTCTGTGCACGCTCCCGTGTAAGCTTGGGTTTCTTTTGTCTTCTATCCAAAGTGCACTAGTATCTATTCCTCTCCCATATGAGCGTCTGTTCTGTGCTATGTTCCATGTAAATTTGCCTTGCAGACAAAATCTGTATTCTCCCTCTGTTAGTGCTTTTTGGTTTGGTTTTTTTTAAGAAGGGGAGCAAAAAAATTTCTCTTTTGTTTTATAACCTGAAGATAATATACATCACATATAGAAATACAGAGAGAACAGAAGATTTTCTAGCTCTTCAGGGAATCCTAAAGGTCACCTCGTCTTTCAAAAGCTCTGTTGGCAAGTACATATGGATTTGCCTGAAGTTAATGAGATAGGTGGATCATGGGTGTTAGCCGTATGGCTATCCCCTGTATGTATAGGTTAGATAGGTTCCTAGGAGCCCTGACAGTGTTCTACACTATGTTTTATAGATAGGTTCCTAGGAGCCCTGACAGTATTCTACACTATGTTTTATAGATAGGTTACTAGGGGTCCTGAGAGTATTCTATATGATCTTTTATCGATAGTGTACAATACTCTTAGCGTTTCTAGGAACCTATGTTTTATAGATTCTGTAAGCCCTGGGATGTTGCACTTGTTCTACATCTCCGGAAGATAAATCTACCAAAGCAGAAACTTCCAGCTTTTTTTTTTTTTTTCTTTTATGGTTTATATCCAAGCTGTCAGTTCCTATTGAAGACGTCTCAGCAACTCATAAGTCTAAGCACAAAAAGACAGAAATCTCATCTGATTATAGCTCATCTTAAGAGGCATAGTCCATCCATGTTTTATCCAAAGGAGGGATTTTGTCAGATGATTCTTTCAGTGAGTGGATGACTGCCATTTATTTCATAAAGATAAAATGATTAAAACTTCGCATAGCAGTTAAAGAGGATTTGGAATCTATATAATAATGATGCAATCTTAGGTAATCCAGGCATGTAAGTGTATTGAATGGTAGAGTGGAAGTATAAGCCAGATATCTGTTGACCAATGAGGAGCCCTAAGAGTATTCTATACTATGTTTTATAGATAGGTTCCTAGGAGCCCTGACAGTATTCTACACTATGTTTTATAGATAGGTTCCTAGGAGCCCTGACAGTATTCTACACTATGTTTTATAGATAGGTTCCTAGGAGCCCTGACAGTATTCTACACTATGTTTTATAGATAGGTTCCTAGGAGCCCTGACAGTATTCTACACTATGTTTTATAGATAGGTTCCTAGGAGCCCTAAGAGTATTCTACACTATGTTTTATAGATAGGTTCTTGGGAGCCCTGACAGTGTTCTACACTATGCTTTATAGATAGGTTCCTAGGAGCCCTGACAGTGTTATACACTATGTTTTATAGATAGGTTCCTAGGAGCCCTGACAGTGTTCTACACTATGTTTTATAGATAGGTTCCTAGGAGCCCTGGCAGTGTTCTACACTATGTTTTATAGATAGGTTCTTGGGAGCCCTGACAGTGTTATACACTATGTTTTATAGATAGGTTCCTAGGAGCCCTGACAGTGTTCTACACTATGTTTTATAGATAGGTTCCTAGGAGCCCTGACAGTGTTCTACACTATGCTTTATAGATAGGTTCCTAGGAGCCCTGACAGTGTTATACACTATGTTTTATAGATAGGTTCCTAGGAGCCCTGACAGTGTTCTACACTATGTTTTATAGATAGGTTCCTAGGAGCCCTAAGAGTATTCTACACTATGTTTTATAGATAGGTTCTTGGGAGCCCTGACAGTGTTATACACTATGTTTTATAGATAGGTTCCTAGGAGCCCTGACAGTGTTCTACACTATGTTTTATAGATAGGTTCCTAGGAGCCCTGACAGTGTTCTACACTATGTTTTATAGATAGGTTCCTAGGAGCCCTGACAGTGTTCTACACTATGTTTTATAGATAGGTTCCTAGGAGCCCTGACAGTATTCTACACTATGTTTTATAGATAGGTTACTAGGGGTCCTGAGAGTATTCTATATGATCTTTTATCGATAGTGTACAATACTCTTAGCGTTTCTAGGAACCTATGTTTTATAGATTCTGTAAGCCCTGGGATGTTGCACTTGTTCTACATCTCCGGAAGATAAATCTACCAAAGCAGAAACTTCCAGCTTTTTTTTTTTTTTTCTTTTATGGTTTATATCCAAGCTGTCAGTTCCTATTGAAGACGTCTCAGCAACTCATAAGTCTAAGCACAAAAAGACAGAAATCTCATCTGATTATAGCTCATCTTAAGAGGCATAGTCCATCCATGTTTTATCCAAAGGAGGGATTTTGTCAGATGATTCTTTCAGTGAGTGGATGACTGCCATTTATTTCATAAAGATAAAATGATTAAAACTTCGCATAGCAGTTAAAGAGGATTTGGAATCTAAAGAGTGTATTGAAAAGATGCCAGATCAAAAAGCTTTTTATTTGTTTCTTCTAAAGGCAAACATCTTCAGAACACCGAACACCATTTTCTGAAGGAATTATTGACATGAGATTGAAAGAAACCAGAAGAAAAAAAAACGTTGATCTTGTGTCCAGATTTGAGGCCAAGTACAAATTGCAGATGCCTTGGAAATTCTCCTCCAAAGATGGCCTCCTGGTTGTAAAGTTATCCCAAAAATTTATTCTCCTCCAAAAAATAAAAAAATTGAGTGATCCTAAAGGCTGTAATGTCTGATGTCCGTTGTTTTGCATTTGTTAAATCAGAGTCCAGTGATCTTCAAGCAGATTCCACCCAAAGCTCCCATTGAAGTGAATGGGAGTAGGAAATTGTTGGGTCTGGCTGCAAAATCCACCATTTGATCCAAACTTAAAAGCTAATTTACATATGAACCCCTTATAATTATAGATGAGCGAATACTATTCGAAACGGGAGTTTCGAATAGCACGCTCCCATAGGAGTGAATGGGACCGGCCGGCGCGCAGGAGGTTAAGCGGCTGGACGCCAGTGCCGGCTGCATCCAATCATTCCTATGGGAACGTCCTATTCAAAACTGACGTTTCGAATAGTATTCGCTCATCTCTACTCATAATGTCTCATTGATGAGGATCCAACTCTTAGCACCCCTGTTGAGCAGACATGGCTTTCGTGTGAGTCTTGTAACCTCTTCAAAGGACCTTGCTCTGTTTGTCTGCATGTCTTCTACCTAATTCCTGTGATGTAGGAATTGGACACCCCCACTCCGCCCCCGTTACCATCGGGATATTATGAAAAAATTCCCCACCGTTACACTCATTCTGCTAATGGGTTGAACTCTCAGTAGATTCTTAGCCCATTGAACTGCTCAAGGATACGCATTGAAAAGATTTACCTCCTTTAAATCAATAAGAGATTATTTTTCCTAGTGACATTTGAATTCTCTTGCTTTATGGCTTTCACCCTTATTGGTCATATAACAATATAATAACGCGGTTTAATGTGTAAGACGTGTGACCTATATATTAGCATAATGGATGGACTTGTGCGTTTGTTGCCCTTGACTTTATCTTTAAATGTTTTATCACAATAGATTCACAGGCGATGATGTAAAGAACGGATATTGACTTGTTCTTTATCATCAGCCATTCATTAGAGGGGATTTTTTTATTTATTTTTTGGGGCAAAATACCGTATTTTCCGGACTATAAGGCGCACATAAAAAACTACGATTTCCTCAGAAATCGTAAGTGCGGCTTATAGTCCGGTGCGCCTTATATATGGATGGAAGCGGCGGCAAAGTCTGCGTGCCGCTTCCATACATACATAAAAGGCACCGTAAGGGTGCATTCACACTACGGAACGCCGGCGTGTATCACAGCCGTACACGCCGGCGTTACAGCAGGGCTGCCGGACACTTCCCATTCATTTCTATGGGAGCCGGCATGCGAGCGCTCCCTATAGAAATGAATGGAAAAAAGCAGTCCATTCATTTCTATGGGGAGTGCTCGCATGCCGGCTCCCATAGAAATGAATGGGAAGTGTCCGGCAGCCCTGCTGTCACGCCGGCCTGAAACAGAACGTGAAACTTACCGAGCGGTGCAGGGCGGGTGGGCGGGCATTCAGGCCTCCTCTTCCTCCGATGTTCCGTCCTTCTCCTCCGGCGCTCGCTGATAATGGCCTGGGCGCATGCGCAATATCATAATGCTTCTACTACGGCTACTGCGCATGCGCCCAGGCCATTATCAGTTAGCGAGCGCCGGAGGAGGACGGAACATCGGAGGAAGAGGAGGCCTGAATGCCCGCCCACCCTGCACCGCTCGGTAAGTTTCACATTCTGTTTCAGGCTTTTATTTTAAAACGGGGGGTAGTTTAATCTAACTTTTACGGTTGGGCTCTATCAGCATGATTTTGCTGATAGAGCCCCTCCTCGCCTGCCGAGCGCTTCCAATAGTAGCGGCTGGCACGCAGGGGGTTAAGCGGCCGCTGGCAAAGTCTGCCTGCCACCGCTTTCAATAACATATAATGCGCACCGGACTGCGGCTTATAGTCCGGTGCGCCTTATATATGAACCGAGACGGACTATAAGGCGCTCATGGGCAATGCGGCTTATAGTCCAGTGCGCCTTATAGTCCGTAAAATACGGTAATGGGGCAAAAAACTAGTCGCGAGTGGCATTTTTGCTCCAACCTCACCAATGTTCTCCAAGTTTGAAAGATAGGGCATGGGTGGACCCATGTATCATTTACACCATTCTCATAATGTGAATGACAACAGAAATCCATGCAACAGTGATCTGATGTAGTTCTCATCCAAGGCCCATGGAGTCTTGGAGGATGTGCCAAATTCATGGCAAGGAGTAGTAAAATTCCAAGGACCTGGGCAATTTACCCCTTCCAGACATTCACTGTATTAAGGCTTATACTGGGTATTTCAATATGGTGGCCACTCAGGATTTGAGCAGACACTGGGTCTCTGCTGTTTTATACTGATTTATTTGGGGCATTAGGGGTGACCAGCTGGGTGGTATTATTACGCACATGTACAATATGAGGCTAAAGCTGGGAGTGGTACCTCAACTGTGGAAGACATCTTGTGTGGTACCAGTCCCAAAGAAACCCAACCCGATGGGTTACAATGACTAGCGACCTGTAGCACTGTGTTACGGTTCTGTGTGTAGATATAAAATAATAATTAACAGAACTGCTAAACTGCAGAACACTGCAATGAGGTCCACAAGCCCCAGGGGAAGGGGCGGCCGTGTGCCTGAAAAGCGAACCACCAGTTGACTGCACTGGCAGTGATGTTGTGCGGCATCAATATGAACAGGCTGCAATAGGTTTACACCAGTTGACTCCACTGGGTAACAGTATTATGCAGCTTCAGTGTGAGTGGCTGCGGCAAAGGCTGCCAGGGGTTAACCGCCACCCCTGTCAGCAACACAAAAGGGCTCCACAACAGCTTAGGAGCTTCAATACTACGGGACAGAGTCAATAGGCCATTCAGTTCCCTACCAGCAGTACCCAGGAATCCTACCTAGCATACCTGAACTGGCAACCTAGGTTTTAACAGGAACCTTTCCCTGACCTCTCTGTCTCAATGTAATGGTCAAAGTGTGAGCACCCGGCGGGCGTTGGCTCACACTATTTAAAGGCAAGTCCCCACCCACAGGGCAGTGGCCATAATCTCACTGGGCATGCCCAGTATGAGTGGAAAGGGACTTAGCCTCAGAACGTCTCAAAAAAGTCTGAACATGCTCAGAAGGGTGAAAATGAGACTTCGCCTCAGAGCGTCTCCAAAAGGTCCGAGCATGCTCCGTAGAGAGAGAATGGCACTTAGCCTCTGAGCGGCTGCAAAATGCCTGAGCATGCTCAGTGGGCCGAAAACTGGACTTAGACTCCAGCCATCCTCCTGCACAACGCCGAGGACGAGGTTCGGATTGGCCCGCAGGTGGCGCTGTGCGCCGTGATGGGAACCTGCGAGACCCGATCCTAACACACTGACATCGCACCTGATGAAGGTCCTAGAGAGACTGGTCCTGACACACCTACGCCTCCTAGTGAGCTCTGCTCTGGACCCCCTCCAGTTTGCCTATCGGCCGGGCATTGGGGTAGATGACGCCAGCATCCACCTTCTTCACAGAGCTCTCTCTCACCTGGAGAAACCCGGGAACACTGAGAATAATGTTCTGTGATTTCTCCAGTGCGTTCAACATCATCCAGCCAGGGCTACTGAGGGAGAAGCTGAACCTTGGTGGAGTGGACCATCACCTGTCCAACTGGATCCTAAACTACCTGACAAACCGCCCTCAGTATGTGAGAGCCCAGGACTGTGTGTCTGACACTGTGATCTGTAGTACGGGGGCACCACAAGGTACAGTTCTTGCCCCCATTTCTCTTCACACTGTACACTGCTGACTTTAGGCACAACTCATCCAATTGTTACTTACAGAAGTGCTCCGATGACTCTGCTATAGTAGGCCTTATCACTGATGGCGACGATAGGGAATACAGAGACTTAAACTGGGACTTTGTTGAATGGTGCCAGCAGAACCAGCTCAGGAGTAATGCTGGGAAGACCAAGGAGATGGTGGTGGACTTTAGTAAACGGAGAAGTGCTCCGACCCCGGTGGAGATCCAAGGAACAGGCATTGAGATAGTCAGGACTTATAAGTATCTGGGTGTGCTCCTCAATAATAAACTAGACTGGGCTGATCACCTGGAGGCGCTGCACAGAAAGGGCCACAGCAGACTCTACCTGCTCAGGAGGCTGAGGGCCTTCGGAGTCCAGGGGCCACTTCTTAGGGCCTTCTTCAACTCTGTGGTGGATTCAGCTATCTTTATCGGTGTGGCCTGCTAGGGGAGCAGTATATCAACCAGGGATAGAAATAGACTTGGCAGGCTGATCAGGAGGGCCAGCTCTGTCCTGGGGAGCCCCCTGGACCCAGTACAGGTGGTGGGTGACAGAAGGATTCAATATTCGTTCGACTAGTCTAATATTGAGCGGCTATTCGAAACGAATATCGAATAGTTCACTGTTCGCTCATCTCTACAATACAGGATTCCAGACCACTAAATTCAAATGTCAGACTAGATACCAGATAAGGAAAAACTAAAACTTCTTACCCCTCACTCCTCTTCACCTCCAGGTAGTGCCGCCACTCCATAGAGCCATGAAGCCAGACAGAGTCAAACACAATAGTGGGCATGCTCAGTGCCATACTTTCAGTGGACCACAGAGGCTGCATTTATATCAGCTGCATCTTGGTGCCAAAAGTTAAGACTGTGAGGATTCAGTGCCCAGGACAGGGGAGCAGTGAGTTATGCCATTTCCAGACATACCCACCCACTGCTACATGAAGCAACTATTACCAATGATAACGTCATCACTGATGCAAATGCCCATTGGTTATAATTAGCAATGATGCACGATTTTTTTTTTTCCAAATAAAATGCTGTCCCCCTTCAAGATGGCGAGAAGACACCCTAGGTGGCCATGTACAGTTGCCTACCTCTTGTCCTGATCTTGGCTGCAGCAGTTCAGGTGCTCCATTTACATTATGGCCGGACAATGGGGCACTACCTTGAGTGCTCCCTATGGACTCTCTCAGACTCTTTTGCTGCCACTCCTGTTGCACTGGCAGATATGGAACATGACAAAAAAATAAGGTTTATTAAAATGAAACGGTAAAATGGAAAATAAAATTGTACAAAGAACCGGATAACATTTTTTAAAAATAAAATGAACAGTTATATGTCTAAAAATAGTCTAAGTATTGGGAAGTTTCTGTAATTCCACCTGAGAGACGAGGAGAGATCAATGTGAAAATATAGAAAATGTTTGATATTGTGGAATTGTTACTGGTAAAGAACCATCACTGAAGAAGAATAGATAGACTTGCTGAAACTACCTATTGAAATCCTGAATTGATCATCGATACTTGATGTGTCCGCAGGCAGAGAACGCTCCGTATAACTGTGCAACCCGGGAGGGATCAACAAACAAGATGCTTCTCATTACATGCACATGATTGTGTAACATCTAATGACTCCGGGATGTGGCTATCATACAAGGATTGGAACAAATTGTCTGCCATTTGTTTGTTCTTCTCAGTACATACTGAAATCACTGATCTCCTGGAGGCTGCAGAGAGTTCGATAGCGATGAGGAGGTTTGAGGATGTTACTGATGATGATGGCGGTTGGCCGTGAAGATATGAAGCTGACACCACTCATACAGTACACAATCGTTTGCTGAGCTGACATGTGAATGGCGCTTGTGAAAGAATCCTAAAAAACCCACAACATCTAGCAGGTGACCATTCTGTAAATTATATTAATTTCATGGTGCTATACATTATTATATTAATCCCATGGTGCTGTACATTACTATATTAATCCCATGGTGCTGTGCATTATTATATTAATCCCATACTGCTGTACATTATTATATTAATCCCATGCTGCTGTACATCATTAGATTACTTCCATGGTGCTGTACATTTGAGGGTTTACATACAGTACACAAAACAAATATAATACTAACAGTGACCGACTGGCACAGTGGGGTAGAGGGCCCTGCCCGCAAGTGCTTACATTCTATGAAGGGAGAGGGATAGAGACAGAAGGTGAAGGGGAGACTGTACAGATGGCAGTGCGGTGATAGTGTTATTGGGGGTTGTAGGCCTTCTTGAATAGATGTGTCTTCAGGGCTTTCTTGAAGCCTGTGATTGTATAGACTTTATATAGCTGTCATTAACTCTGTGTTGGGGATAATACGGCAATATGGCATGTTAAACTAGCCACAACCAGCATCAGTGTCTCTAGTGGTGGCCATTCCACTTTCCCAGTTAACCTTCATAGAACACCTGCCTAGCCACACTGTCAAGCTCCTAATATACATACAGTGTTGGCCAAAAGTATTGGCACCCCTGCAATTCTGTCAGATAATATTCAGTTTCTTCCAGAAAATGATTGCAATCACAAATTCTTCGGTATTATCTTCATTTAATTTGACTTCAATGGAAAACCACAAAAAGAATTGTCAAAAAGCCAAATTGGATATAATTCCACAGCAAACATAAAAAAGGAGGTGGACATAAGTATTGGCACTGTTTGAAAAATCATGTGATGCTTCTGTAATTAACAGCACCTGTTACTTACCTGAGGCCCCTAACAGGTGGTGGCAATAACTAAATCACACTTGCAGCCAGTTGAAATGGATTAAAGTTGACTCTACCTCTGTCCTGTGTCCTTGTGTGCACCACATTGAGCATGGAGAAAAGAAAGAAGACCAAAGAACTGTCTGAGGACTTGAGAAGCAAAATTGTGAGGAAGCATGAGCAATCTCAAGGCTACAAGTCCATCTCCAAAGACCTGAATGTTCCTGTGTCTACCGTGCGCAGTGTCTTCAAGAAGTGTAAAGCCCATGGCACTGTGGCTAACCTCCCTAGATGTGGACGGAAAAGAAAAATTGACGAGAGATTTCAATGCAAGATTGTGCGGATGGTGGATAAAGAACCTCGACTAACATCCAAACAAGTTCAAGCTGCCCTGCAGTCCTAGGGTACAACAGTGTCACCCCGTACTATCCCTCGGTGTCTGAATGAAAAGGGACTGTATGGTAGGAGACCCAGGAAGACCCCGCTTCTTACCCAGAGACAGAAAAAAAGCCAGGCTGGAGTTTGCCAAAACTTACCTGAGAAAGCCAAAACCATTCTGGAAGAATGTTCTCTGGTCAGATGAGACAAAAAATAGGAAAAGGCATCAACATAGAGTTTACAGGAAAAAAAGAGGCCTTCAAAGAAAAGAACACGCCCCCTACAGTCAGACATGGCGGAGGTTCCCTGATGTTTTGGGGTTGCTTTGCTGCCTCTGGCACTGGACTGCTTGACCATGTGCATGGCATTATGAAGTCTGAAGACGACCAACACATTGTGCAGCATAATGTAGGGCCCAGTGTGAGAAAGCTGGGTCTCCCTCAGAGGTCAGGGGTCTTCCAGCAGGACAATGACCCAAAACACACTTCAGGTCAGCACTAGAAAATGGTGGTGAGAGAAAGCCCTGGAGACTTGTAAAGTGGCAGCAATGAGTCCAGCCCTGAATCCCATAGACCACCTGTGGGGGAGGAGGAGAGATCTCTTGATGGCAGTTTGGAGAAGGCCCCCTTCACATCTCAGGGGGGACCTGGAGCAGTTTGCCAAAGGTGAATGGTCTAAAATTCCAGCAGAGCCTTGTAAGAAACTCATTGCTGGTGGTTGTGCGCAGTTATTGTGTCTAAAGGTTGTGCTACCAAGTATTAGGCTGTGGGGGCCAATACTTTTGTCCGGCCCAGTTTTGGAGTTTTGTGTAAAATGATCAATGATTTGACTTTTTTTTTTCATTCTCTTTTGTGTTTTTTCATTGCAAGCAAAATAAATGAAGATATTATCAAAGAGTTTGTGCTTGTAATCATTTTCTGGAAGAACACGAGTATTATCTGACAGAATTGCAGGGGGGTCAATACTTTTGGCCAATACTGTATCTATTATAATAGGACTCCCTCTCCTAGCATAAAGGTAGAGACCAGGAAATAAGGAACGACAAAGCCAACTCAAGATGAAGCCACCATGGCCGACCAGTTGGCCTTTTGTACATCTCTCACTTCAGTTATATTGTTTGGAAATATTCAGACATCACAATGTCTTACAGAAAGATCTGGAACCTAAAGTAAGGTTGTCTTAGTTCCTTTCTTGCAACTTTAAATACCCTCTGATTTACTTTGCTTGTTTACAACTGTAATAATATGTAAAGTGCTGTCAGTAATTCAACTTTCCCATGAACAGGGAGGATGGAAAAACCACGTTACCCTCACCAGATTCTCATTTTCTGCAAACAAATTATCGCTGTAAAAGAAAATCCAATCTTATTCGATTTAGGTTCAATTAACCCAGTTTTTACCCTAGAACTTCATCAGCCAAACCCGAACTAGTGTCTCCCTATACTTGACTTATGTAAGTGAGGTAAATCATATCAGGCCACTCCTCAGGCTGAGCTCATACACTGCATTGTATACAGAATATTATGTATTAAAGTTTGGGAACCGAACCTCTTAGAGAAATGGCTTGTGATAATAATAATAATACATTTTATTTATATAGCGCCAACATATTCCGCAGCACTGTACAATTTATAGGGTTCAGATACAGACATACATAACAAAGAACGTCATGTCACACAATGGGACTGAAGGACCTGCTCAAAAGAGCTTACAATCTATGAGGTAGAGGGGGTGACACAAGAGGTAGCAGGGGCGGTATTGCTTATACAGGGGTCAGACACTTTTGTGCATTAGGAATTGTGATAGGCTTGTCTGAACAGATGTGTCTTTAGTTTGCGTTTGAAACTGTAGAAGTTGGGAGTTAATCTGATTGTCCGGGGTAGAGCATTCCAGAGAAGTGGTGCAGCTCGGGAGAAGTCTTGTATACAAGCGTGGGAGGTTCTTATAATAGAGGATGTAAGTGTTAGGTCATTGAGTGAGCGGAGAACACGGGTTGGGCGGTAGACAGAGATGAGGGAGGAAATGTAGGGAGGTGCGGCATTATGGAGAGCCTTGTGAATGAGAGTGATAACTTTATATTTTATTCTATAATGAATAGGCAGCCAATGTAGTGACTGGCACAGACCGGAGGCATCGCTGTAGCGTCTAGCCTGATAGATGAGCCTGGCCGCTGCATTCAGAATAGATTGTAGAGGAGAGAGTTTAGTGAGGGGAAGACCGATTAGTAAGGAGTTACAGTAGTCAAGGCGAGAATGAATCAGAGAGACAATAAGTGTCTTTAGTGTATCTCTGGTGAGGAAAGGGCGTATTCTGGAGATGTTTTTGAGGTGGAGGTGACATGAGCGTGCAAGTGATTCAATATGAGGGGTGAAGGAAAGGTCTGCATCAAACATGACCCCGAGGCAGCGGGCCTACTGCCTAGGAGTTATAGTAAGGCCTGAGACTGCAATGGATATATCAGGGACAGATCTATTAGATGGTGGAAACAGTAGTAGTTCAGTCTTGGAGAGATTTAGTTTCAGATAGAGCAAAGACATGATATTAGAGACAGCAGAGAGAGTCACTGGTGTTTTGTATGAGTGCAGGAAAGATGTGTATAATTGGGTGTCACCAGCTGTCATTTTGCTCTTAGGGGGCATTCACACTACGTATATTGAAGCTTATTCTGAACATAAAACACTGCCATATAGATCTTTAGCATATTAGTGAATGACACCAAAATCTAACTTTTTCAGATTACACAGCATACCGTATATAAAAAAAAAACACACCTTAATATTTCATATATACAACCACCTTCATGCAACTTTGCAGCAAACAGATTGCAAGAAAAAAACTGCAAAATTCAAATTTGCCACTAAAGTGCGACTCAAGCAATCCCTGTCTGCAAACAAAATGTACTTTCCAAAAAACTGAAATATGTGAGGAGTTCATACATACCACACATGTATATATTTACAGGGGCGGGTGAGAAAAGCCAAAATCGCAGAAATGTGCTAAACAATTTTGTGCATGCAAATTAAATAGGACTTTACATAAAAATGTTATTTTCCATCCCCCTATAAAAAATTTTAGCAATCTGTATGTTCATCTCTAGTGATATCCGTGACACGCTAAAATAATAGTAATAACGATCACCACTAGAGGCGTATTTTACTCTAGAAATCTCAGGACAGGACAGGGATTGGGTGAAATGTAAACTTTATTCATGACTTTGTGTAAGAGTTTGGTGCGACTTTTTTTTGGCGCTCCGACTTGGACAGTGGTAAACATCTGGGTCACAGCGCCAATAACCTTCCTGGTTATGTTCAGAGGGTATAACATAAGAATAACCCTCTAGTAAGGGGGGGGGGATTACATGATCCCTCTGTTTCAATCAGAGAGCAAAAGTACAGTATGCAGGACTGAAGTCCCTACTGCCCCCCTCCTGGGGTTACATACAAGGTATGCACAGAAGTTGATACAATACAATGAAGCTTTATTGACACGTCCGAATATGTGTTGTAGCATTGCCAAAGCAAGTAGAGTGGGTTTGGAGTGGGTGGATGGTTTGGAGTACAGAGTGAGATTCCTCACCTCTGTGCAACCTGCAAGGCTCCTCCTTCCAAACAGATGTAATAATGGAAGTCATATCCCTGTATAATGGAAGAGAACCGATAATAGAGTTCCAGGGTGAGACTGACAAGAGCGGCCTTGTTGATACCATCATATGACGGCCATTAAGGAACCATGTCTAATGACGACTTGTCTCTGGATAAGAGAGGAATTATTTTGATCAGCTCTGCTAAGAGTAGATTGATGATTTTCATATGAATATATTCATTGTTGGACTAAGGGCATTCTTGTCATGCTGAGACGAATGGTCAAGCAGTTCATTGACCCAATCCCAGTGTATGAGAGTCTCCAGCCAGACCCATTCTGCACTGATAAACCAGCCGTAATGTACGAGGAGCTAGGAAAACCAGAATATCATAGTGTATAACAGTGCCAACATAATATTACCAGTCATAGAGCCAACCACATGACCTTCATCAGATTTCCCCATCCAACCGGTTCCCTGACCTTCAATGGGTCGTCTGGGTTGGGCACCATATGTCCTGCTACATGTTCAGTAGGGCTACCCGGAAACCAACTTGAAGTGTACCCAAGCAGTTTTGGAGAGTGCATGGACTCAGACCCACCCCCTCTTTACTTTTTTTGGGGGGCAGGGATTGGACCAGAGCATTAGCCAATATTTTCCCTCCTCCCTCTTCTTGTGGGAGTTTATAAAGGGTCAGGGCAGGAAAAGTGTCCTCTTGCTATCTGTCCTGTAGCCAATTTGTCCCACTTCGCTCCCCTTTGCTTCTGTTTCCCTGAAACTGCTACCCCGTGGTTGCAGAGTGTGACTACTGTACTCTCAGTGTTCTGTTCCATTTGTAGGATACCTCAATTAGTGGTCCGGGCCTATGGTCATGCCATTCAAGATGCCCACCTTCATGATCATGTATACAAAACGGAATTTATAATCACTAAATAAAAAACATTAGAAAAAAGTGAATTTAAAAAATATAAAAATTGCTGATACATTCCTTTTAAAAATTCTAAACACTATTATATCTTTAGTCTCTGCAGCTATTGCTCTATTTCCTATGGCAGAACATAATGCGCATTGAGGCTTGATGAGGATTTTGCTTGTGACACAATAATGTTATTTTTTAATAAAACTTGCACAATAAATCTGTCTTTCATTGAAAACTTCCCTGCAGTCATCCTAAAGTCATATGTGAGGTCTTCACTCCAAGTGCTGTCAATAGTTTAGAGAAGAGCCTTAGGCTGGAGAATACAGATACGTCCTTGTAACATACTAGACCGGGAAGATAGTTTCCTATAGAAACTGAAAAATCACTAGTCATCAGATAAGGATTTGCCTCGTGTTTATCCTTTTAGAATAATGACATTTGCATAAAAAAGTATTGCGCTAAAGTCATGTTCCATTGGCAAGTCCTCAGCCCAAGCCATTGATGGGGCAATATCCCCTTTAAGTAACAACGTCCTTTAGGTTCTTGCATCTGCACATATCTGTCCTTGTTCGATTTGGTATTGACAGACTATCCTATAGTACAACTAAAGTATTAGGATATAGAAAGATGAAAAATAGTGAGTTTTTAACCAAAAAAAAAAAAAAAAAAAAGGGGGGGGGGTCGATAATGGTATTAGTGAAAATCCCATAAGACCCTGGAGTAGTGGTGGCCAAGCATCTTTATCTTTGGCAGTCTCAGAGATAAATGGATTGACTTTGAGAATAGTGGATTGCTTCTCCATTCATTCTGGATCCATGGATTCCCACCCTGGACACACAAAGGGCCTATCTTAGGCACCAATAAGGATTCCAAACATTGTACCATTCGACCTAAGGCAGGGGTGCTCACACTTTTTCAGCTTGTGAGCTACTTTATTAACTGACCAAGGCAAAAGATCTACTAGGGCGGGGCCGGGCATGTGGGCGGGGCGGATCGTGAGAGCAGGAGACAGCGGCATTCTGTGGCCGCCCAGGGATCCCTGCTGTCTGTTTGTTCACAGTGCAGGCTGAGAGTTATCTCTGGACACTGGCAGCCCCGCCTGCCAGTGTCCGGAGATGACTCTCAGCCTGCACTGTTAACAAGCAGACACCGGGGATCCCTGCAACCCGTGATCGACCCATACGTCCTTTGCGATCTACCAGTAGATCGCGATCGGCGTATTGGGCGCCCCTGACCTAAGGTATCTTAACTACACAATGGCCAAGATAAAGACAAAAAAACAAAACAAAACAGAACTATATCCATTACCTAACTACATCAGAACCAACCTCATGATATACATTAAATATCGCACCAAAACCACAGTAACAGTTAACCCACTGCCATACAGGTTTGTACCATGTAAAACCTACAAAAACTTAAAATGGAACTGTAATGAAAAATAGCTACTAAGATAGTGGACGGGCATTAAATATCAGCGATCAGGAGAACGAAGGACTGAAATTCCCCTAAAGCCTCCTTGTGAATGGAGCCCCAGTATGCTTGCATGGCCGACGCTCCATTCAAGGCTATGGGTCTGTTGGGACAGTAATCTTCGGCAACACATGGGGTTAATGGGATTTTCTATTTTCCTGTTTTTCTACAGTTTGACTTAAACACTAAATATTAGTACTGAATTATTGATTTATTTCGACTTTAACACAACCTCTCCGCTATTGACTTTAGCACCTAACGCTTCTTCGCCGGACAAGACCATTTACACATTTCCGGCTCAGTGAGTACAGACTTTCTAAGGGCGCGAGGAGAAGCTCTGACTTCAGACGAGTTCGTTCTGACAGAAGAAGCCGTCAATAGACCCTAAAGCTCTTCTACATTAATGAATGTCTTCTCCCGGGTAGACTCTACGCAAACGTTAATGAGAAACACAAATGTAGAATTCTCTGTGACCTTTCATAACATTAAGACAAGGAAATCATTGCTGGATGTTACGGCTTGAGTAATGGAGTGACCTCACATGGAGGAGATACAAAAATAATCTAACACCAGGCCAAGTAAAAGAAAAGAGGGAGAGTTTCACGGGGAGTCTGTTTAATAGGATTGCGAGAGTTGAAGTAGTCAACAATGGCTTGGTCACAAATTATTCTAATATGGTGTTCCATAGATCTGGAAGCCATGCTGAGTCTTATGGGTGCACATCCTCTCTTGTTTCTTTGGTAGAATTAATATTCCATTGGTTTTCTAGATTACATGGAAATGGGCAACAGTATAGACTAGAGTCTTTAATACATAGGATAGACCAATAGCTCTCTTCGGACCCCAGAGTATAATAATGGGAGGCCCGTTGGAAGGGGGGCGGGGAAGTGCAAAGTAAAACCAGCTTGTGTACCCCTTTCCTAACCTCTTCGGGGACCAGTTGTCTTTCTTGCCCTTTTATGATCTCTTTGGGGATGTCAACAGACCAAGGGGGACCGTTGAGGGCTAGTATTGGGCCTCAGTGGTCACATGGAGCACATTGTCATGGTGTCCAACACTTCATAGTTGATGTGTCCCACATGATTGGGCCTCAGCAGTCGCTAAGATCACCCAGAAGGTCAAAAAATTTCAGGAAAGATTACTGGATGTTGCAGCAGAGCTCTGGAGTAGTTGAATAGTAAATAGGGAAGATTTTTTTTCCCCCCCGCACCTTCTTGTTATCTCTGATCTCTTGTTGTCTAGAAGTACATAAGTACTTCTAGTTTAGACCCAAAAAAATTCAGTCAAGATCGCAACTTTCAGGTGAACCTCAAAAAATTCACAAGACAAATCTTATAAAGTTTGTCCATCTTGCTAGATCACTCTGCATGCAAAAATCCTTCCTCCGTCCATGGCCCAAAACACCTCCCCCCCCATCAGTATGTCTTTGGAGTATGGGAGGAAATCTACACAAACATGGGGAGAATACAAACTCCTTGCAGATTTTTGTCCTTGGCAGGATTTGAACCCAGGACTCCAGTGCTGCAAGGCTGCAATGTTAGCCACTGACCCATGTGTTGCCCCCCCCACAAAGCACTGCTCTGTCCAACTTGTCTCCTAAATGGACAACAGACTGACAACCTATGTCAGCTCTATGTATGTACAGCTATGGACGTCTAACCCCCATCGCTCCATGTACGGTGAATATGTATAATACAGTATCTGCTGTTCGGTACGTAGATGACACGTCACTACCAAGGTTTGGATGATGCAGATGTTGCTCGTGGGTGTAATATTTTCTCTTTCTGCTCTTACGGCAGCAATTCATCCTAAAAATGTAAACAAAATATGGCAGCACGCCACATCCGATCACTGGTGAAGAGCCTTCAGGTGAAAATACGTCAGCATTATATTCAGTCTGGTGTTAAAATGTGGAACAGGGTCCCGGCAAAAAAAAAAAAAAGATGTCCAAGAGTTTGTAAAGGAACAATGGATTCTACAGGAAAAAAAAAAAAAAAAAAAAATTAAAATTATAGTACATCTTACCACCCCTCTCCTTTTCAGGGCCTCCCTTTTATGAACAGGCACCAAAAGTAAAACTATGCCACTTCTACTCCATTCAAGACTTGAAGCCAAACCTCCATCGAGCTTCATGCATCTTGATATGTTTTAACCTATTGTGAAGCTCCGTAACCAAAGTCACAAATGTGGATAGCAGCAAGTAGTAGAAAAAAAAAAAATTCCTAACTAAAAGGTTTTCTAGACCAAAAATGGGCAAGGGCAGGGAATAGTAGAATTTAATAGTTACTCACTGTTCTTCGTTCCATATCAGTGGCAGGCTCTGCAGCTCCAGCGATGACCTCATGAGTTCATGTTGCTTTGAGTTGCACGTTTAGAAGGGGTTTTTTTGGAAATTTTTTGTCCATCTCAAAAGATGTGGTTAAGGAGAATATAATGGTTTTAAACAGGAACCACGTAAGCAATGTAATGTGATTCACTTCTAAATTCTAAGAGAGCATTCACGTAGCATCTGAAGGGTGTTGGTGTAGATATAACACTTCCACAATCCAATCTACTTCAAAAGACGTCCATCGGAAAGCAGTGGAGTGAAGCGACCGCTGACCTTTGAGGTGCATTAGTGTGAATAATTACATTGGATGCCCTTCTTTATGCCCCACTTACAACTATATTAGCTTCACCATTTAACCATGGAGTTTTTCCTTCAAGGGAAGATAGTAGATATCTTTGTGGGCTGTGCAGTCCGCAAGAAACCACAAATGCACGTTTTATATGTCTTCAAGGAAAAGCTCTGCTTATTTAAAAATTCTACTTCTTTCTGACCATGTATAATCTTAGAAACCTCAGTTTTATTCTTCAGTCTATTGCTAACAGGGCAATGCTATATAGTAGAGTGGTATAGTGCACGTAGATACAGAGCTGGATGTGTAGTCATGTAAAGAGCAGTACAGAATGATCACAGTACAAAAGGCAGCAGTGCAGGAAGATCACGGTACAGAACAAAGCAGTGCAGGAAGATCACGGTACAGAACTAAGCAGTGCAGGAAGATCACGGTACAGAACAAAGCAGTGCAGGAAGATCACGATACAGAACAAAGCAGTGCAGGAAGATCATGGTGCAGAACAAAGCCATACAGGAAGATCACGGTACAGAACTAAGCAGTGCAGGAAGATCACGGTACAGAACAAAGCAGTGCAGGAAGATCACGGTACAGAACAAAGCAGTGCAGGAAGATCATGGTGCAGAACAAAGCCATACAGGAAGATCACGTACAGAACTAAGCAGTGCAGGAAGATCACGGTACAGAACAAAGCAGTGCAGGAAGATCACGGTACAGAACAAAGCAGTGCAGGAAGATCACGGTACAGAACAAAGCAGTGCAGGAAGATCACGATACAGAACAAAGCAGTGCAGGAAGATCATGGTGCAGAACAAAGCCATACAGGAAGATCACGGTACAGAACAAAGTAGTGCAGGAAGATCACGGTACAGAACAAAGCAGTCCATGAAGATCACGGTACAGAACATAGTCCATGAAGATCACGATACAGAACATAGTTACATAGTTGATGATGGACTAATGTCTTTATCCAACCTCAAGTCCAACCTATAACCCTACAATCCCTACAGTGTTGATCCAGTGGAAGGCGCAAAAAAAACAAAACAAAAAAAAAAACATGAGGCTTATGCCAATTGCCCTATTTCAGGGGAAAAAAAGTCCTTCCCGAGAACAAAGCAGTACAGTACATATAGTGCAGGTAGAGATCGGTACGGAGCTAAGCAGTACAGTAACCAGTATATTTAGAGAGCACTATAGAGAGGGAAAAAGCAACAGATGGCATTTATGATGTTGTGTAGTGGCCACCAGTAACAATGGGTCCTCCCTACCATGACCACCCTCTTAACAGCAAATTCAGAAAGTGAATAGTATACAATTAGGTTAGTCTTCTTTACACACAGATTTAATGCACATTGATATTATTGTATAGGGATATTGTACACAGTGATGTCACTGTAGAGAGAATGCACACAGACATGACAAATAATGCATACACAAAAAGATTACTTATGTCATATGGTGTGATGGCACAATGTACAAAGTACATTTTAAAGGGGCTCTATCAGCAAAATCATGCTGCTAGAGCCCCACATATGCATGCATAGCCTTTAAAAAGGCTATTCAGGCACCGTAAATGTTATATTAAAACTACCCCGCCCCCCCCCCCCCCCCGTTTTAAAATAACCTAAAAAAGAATGTGCTCTACTTAGCGAACGTGCACGCTGGGCGGGCATTCAGGGTGTGTCTTCGTCTTCATCCCCGCCTCTTCTTCCTCCGATGTCCTCCGGTCCCGTCTTCCTCCAGCGCTTGCGAACGTACAGTGATAGCCTGGGCGCATGCGCAGTAGCTGTAGTAGAAGCCGCATGCTACTGC
Source organism: Leptodactylus fuscus (assembly GCF_031893055.1). Classification (NCBI taxonomy): domain Eukaryota; kingdom Metazoa; phylum Chordata; class Amphibia; order Anura; family Leptodactylidae; genus Leptodactylus; species Leptodactylus fuscus. Next base: position 222,767,580 of record NC_134267.1, on the reverse strand, counting down.
GCATGCGTCCAGGCCGGTTTTTTTATATCAGCGTCCGCGAGCGCCGGAGGAAGATGGGACCGGAGGACGTCGGAGGAAGAAGAGGCGGGGAAGATGATGAAGACACACCCTGAATGCCCGCCCAGCGTGCACGATCCGTAAGTAGAGCACATTCTTTTTTAGGTTATTATTTTAAAACGGGGGGGGGGGGGGGGGGTTAATATAACATTTACAGTGCCTGAATAGCCTTTTTAAAGGCTATGCACGCATATGTGGGGCTCTAGCAGCATGATTTTGCTGATAGAGCCCCTTTAATACCCGCATGTGACAAGTAAGGGCAGGTTCACATCTGCGCCCGGTCTCCGGTTTAGCCAATCCAGCCGGTTTCCTTGAAACTGGAAGGAGACGGAAACCCAGAGGTCAGCTTTCAAACACATGATTTTCCCGCAGACAGACAGAAGATGCACATGGGCCGTCACCTTTTGCAAAATGGGTTTGAAAGCTGACCTCTGGGTTTCAGTCTCCTGTCCAGTTTCGCGGAAACCAGCTGGATTAGCTAAACCGGAGACGGGCACAGATATGAACCCGCCCTAATACAGTTACAGAGGTACAGTTTTCCATCATGCTCCCTAGGTCCCACTGGATATGGTCCACTATGGCTGCTACCCTAGTAGCCAAGTCCATGGTGGCCATTGCAGCTGTAGGGTTAACTCAAACCTAAATACAAAATCCATAGCTGGGTTTCCACCTCCCATGTGCCACATATAACACTAGCTACCACTTCTAGGTGATGCAGAGGTAGAAGCTACCCAAATCCCCTCTGCCATATAACTGTGTGGTCCTGTCTTATGCATACTTTGATATATCCCTCACTTGTACAGTCAGAGCTCTCCTGTATTATGGCCACCAGCACAGACTTATTAAGCACATAATCCCACATCCTGACATGTATCATGGGAGACAGACACATTCACAATGCAGATAATTGGATGAACAATTAATCTCTGGCTGCATAGTCGTCCATGCTGTAAGGAAACCTCATACTGGGCATAGTACTGACAGAAGCATCCATGTTCAGCCATAGCCAAGAGCTGGATCTAGAATGTGCATGTCTGAATGACAATAGTCATCTCCTTTCAAGGTCAAGGAAGCTACATGCAGATTCACATGCCCGTCACTCCTGTTAGCGACCCTGTAAGGGTCATTTGAGCCTAGACATCCGGAATTGTTCAACATGCTGTTGTGACGATTTATTTCCTTGAACAACAGGGGTTCATATACTTTATGAATAAATGCATTCTATCCCTATGCCAGGAGGTGAACAATTTACTATCATCTTCTTTACAGCAGTATACGGCCGGGTGGCTCCGCTGATAAGCAGCTTAGTAAATAGGAAACTCTCAAATTGAGCACTTATAGGCCCTGATGAAAAAGATATTAACCTGCCATTTACATAATGGAAAGAACCGGAACGATCTAGAAAAACCCTAGAAGGAGCTTTTGTACAGATAACGCCACACTATGGGTTAAAATGGCAGGTATAGAGAGATATTTTAGCACACCGCATTCCAAATTATGCAGATTATGTATTTGGTTGATGCAAATGACAGTCGGTATAATGCTCATATCTTCAACCTCCAACCATCAGATCTTTTGCTTGAGGACACTCCAAAGGTTCTCAATAGAATGGAGGTCGGGGACGATGGTGGCCACATCATGACTTTCTCTCCTTTTAGGCCCATAGTAGCCAATGACTCAGAGGTCTTCTTTGCTGCATTGTCATACATGAAGATTATTTTTCTACAGAAGGCACGGTTCCCTTTTGTACTATTGAAGTGGTCATCTTCATACATTCAGGGACACTAAAGGGTCCAGGTCTCTCTTCCACCTTTTTGCGGATATTACCTGTTGGTCATCCACTACTCCATCCATCTAGGCCATCCACCGTTACACAGCACTTACCACACTAGACTGGTTTAAAATTCGTCTCTGTATGTCCAGGACCAATGCCACAGTTTCTGCTCGTGAACACTGTGTAGGGGAGCCACGGATAGAAGGTTTATGAGCAACTGCAACTGGAGGAGCCTACACCTTGAGGTTGGTGGAACGACAGAGGTACCAGCAATTAAAAATACCAGTTTTCTGCTCAGCAATATTATCTTACTAGCTTCTCTTAATCCAATGAACTTGTCTGGCAGAAACCTTCATTCTGCCTTTATCTGCACGAACCCATCTGTGCTGGAATCAGGAAAAAACTAAATTATCACAGGTGTTTGAGATTTTATTTCAGTGATTCATAGTGCCCTAACACACAATACCAGGTGGATGCTTAAATCTGATTTGCAGAATAATTTGGAACACAGTGTATAAGAGGTGTGGGCATCATATGAACTTTACACAATTTCTTCAAGAGCTGTTTCGGTTATTCCACGTAACCTTTATGTTTTTTGGTTCGCTAAATCTGAAAGTGACCTCCATTTTGTCATAGGATATCACGTTTCCTTACAATTTAGGTAATATTAAATAAGGCAGTACCTCAAAAATAAGTGGAAATAGACTTCTAAAATGTTTTATTGCAATTTTTTCATGAAAATCTATTTTGAACTGAAATGAGCTACTAACACACACAACTAAATTCTTCTCCCCCTGTGAGGCTCCTTCTTGGTGCATTTACGCTTATGAGTAGCATCTGGAAGGTCTCTCTGAAGTGTTTTCTATTCACTCGCTCTGGAAGGTTTTTTCTTTGAGAGTTCAGGTTTTTGGTATTTTACATCTTAAATGCACTAATGTGAAGTAATTAATAGTAATTTGGACTTTAAATTTGGTTAAAAAAATCATAATATAAAAAAGTCAAAAACTAAAACAAATTATTTTTAACTTTTTTTGGTTTGTGTAATTTGAAGTCAATTTTGAATGTAGTGGCAAATCCTGACGTTTAGGAGATTTTTCAAGGTTTTATTTGTTTTCAGCGCACAACAATACATGGAAATTAGATGAAAATAACCAAACGGTTTTTTAGATGCAGACCTGTGTTAGAGAATGATACAGGCACATGGCAGCTTCTAACTGGGGAGCGCGATCATTACATGTGAGTTTTAGGAGCATTATATAGCATTATCATATAGGGACTGATCATACAGAAGTGCTAACCTTGAGCTGGATGTTATATGGGCATATGATTGGTTATTATATAAAAGCATATAGTGCTCCAGGTATATGGGCATTATAGTTAAAAATTGACAGTTTTAGTATATGGGCACTTATTACTTGTGATATCTGTGTATTATATAGCATTATTATATAAGCATGATCTGATAGGCTTCTTATAAGAACACTATTGCACGTCATGTATTGCTATATAAGGAGGAGTGGCTTATGTTGTAGGTTTCCTACAAGGTAGGAGGAGCTTTATTGGTTGCCATTAGCCCCTAGATCGCTAACCAGTTCTAAAACTTGGGAAAATGTAGGGAATGTGTCAGCCGTATGTACCCAAGAGTGGCTGGAGGGCAAGACTAGGCCCTAGAGCAGGGGTGGGCAATTAATTTTCCTATGGGGCCGCATAAGAAATTGAAACTATGCTAGAGGGCCGTGCCACGGCAAATTTAGCTCCACCCACTTCTACGTTGACTCCACCCATTCCCAATCATCTTTCCATGTGCCCCCACAAAGTATAATCCTCCTACAGTCACCCGTACACTATATGCCCCCACATTATAATGTTCCCATCCAACTGCCCCACAGTATTAAGTCCCTCTCCTGGTGCCCCAGTTTAAACTGGTGGAAACTAGAGGGGACATGAAGCTGGGACAGCTGGAGGGGGACATTAAACAGTGGGGGTAGTTGGAGGGGGGCAATAAATTGACAGCTGGAGCAGGACATGAAACTGGGGGCAACTAGAGGGGGACATTAAAATCGGGAAGCAGACATTAAACCGTAGGGGTAGCTGGTGGGGGACATTAAACTGGGGGCAACTAGAGGCAGACAGGTCCCCCTACAGCTTACTCCACAGTTTAATGTCCCCCCAGTCTAAGTGCCCTATTCATCTACCCCCAGTTTCATGTCCCCCCCTCCATTTCTCCCTCAGTTTCATATCCCCCTTTATTTTCCCCATTTCATGTCCCCCCCTCCATCTGCCATCTCTGCCCTAGTATAACATTCCCCTTCCATCTCTGCCCCTAGGTTACTGACACACACACACACACTCTCTCCACCCTGCATCTCACCTTACATCTTTCAGTACCTTATGACACACTCACAAGTCTCCATCTTCGGCCGGGACTAAGACACGCCCCATAGACACGCCTCCCTAGTCAAAGCTGTGCGGGCCGGACATGGCCCGGGGGCCAGACTTTGCCCAGGTCTGCCCTAAAGGATCTTCTAGATTGCCCCAATAGGAAGGATCAGAGGAAGGGAAGAAGAACATGATCACTCCTGTCCATGTATGTAAATACGTGTGAACCTGCTGCTGTAAGGAAATGTGCCTCCATGTTGCACTGTGACTAGATGACATCTTCCATGTATACCAAGCCACCAGTATCACCTCTCTACTGCTTCATTTGCACTTAAAGGGCACCCTGAAACACCACCACAGGGAAGACACATAGCCCCATCATCTGTAAGAGGATTTGCCAAAGTCACCATGACCAGTGAGGCTGCCCTCTTGGGCCTTACCCCCTGCTGTAACATCTCCACATTGCTATCCCTGACCACCACAATCAACATTATATAGCATTATTATACAGGCACCAATGCAGTAGGTTCTGTCTCTCCCCCTTAAATGGTCTGATCCTTGCAGAGAATTGAGCTATGGTTTAGTCCAGCAAACAAGCTGGAATGTGCGAGGAGACCGGCAGTATTGTTCCAGCCTCCATGGCGGAAGGATGTGTGAGCAGAGCTGGTAGCAATCACGCTGCAACTGGATTGCAACCCCAAGACAGTGAACCATGCTAATGTAGCGCCCCACAGAGTGGGTCACTCCAAACGTCATCTTATGTGATCTATACTGTGTACTGTGAAGGTATAGTGAGATCCAGACAACCTGTCAGCATACATGAAGTTCCACAGCCATTATCTCTTCCCTTTAGGAAGAGGGGTGGAGCTACAGACTGGAAGAGGGTCTCTCTTTCAGTTCCAGGTCAGAGTATGCAAGAGAGAGGAGAGGTGTGTGGAGGTGCAGTGTGTGCTGCAAGCTGCATGGTGTGATAGCACAGGAGGCCGGAGACCTGCAGAGGTGAGATGAGACCTCACAGGCACGGGGCTGCAGTCATAGGACCATTAATTCCTAACTAGTGTGAGAAACTCACTGGACTGAGGTCTAGTGAATGCAAGATTCCTGGAGGCTCAGTAACATACAGAGTTGGGGTGAATGTCTGCATCCAGCATCCCAAAGAACTCGCGTTACCTGCTGTCCAGAAGGGGGATCTACCCGGTTGTAATTAACCTCTGAGCTCCTGGAACCCAGGACCAGAGGAAACCTATTAGAGTTTGAGCAGCAGAGGAAGGCTGAATCATACTAGTGGTAAAAGGGAAGACTGGCATCTCACTATACTGGAGCAAGGTGAATCCTCCTGTAACATCTGTTATCTCCTGCTGACTACAGAAGTAAACTGTAAGTGTTTGGTTAACCCCTGTCTGGACTGTAATCCTTTATTGATCATCGATCCTCTGTTACTCCTCCTGGAAATCATTCCTTCCTCACCTATATCATCTGGCCCTGGGACCTGCCCTGGTTGGGGAGGGTATAACATCTGGCACTGCATCACCACCTATTACCAGAGGCCCTATCTACAGTGCCCGGCTTCACCTCAAGCCGAAACCCCAACTGGCGTCACGGCAAACTTATTTTTCTTTAATCCATTTTTGCTTAAAACTTCCCTTTTTCAAGGCGCTGCCGCCCCCGGTGTCGGGCCTGCTCGCACCGTGAATCTACATAGGCCGAGCCGAGGCGACTCGCCTTCACCAGGAATGCTGTGTTTTTTTTTTTTTTGTTTTTTTTTTTGGGGGGGGGGGGTTATTTTTTTTAGGCAGATCAATGGGCTTTATGTTTGAGGTCCGGTAGACACTTCTACTCAGACTGAGTATTGACAGACCGGGCACCCTGATATTGAGCGTGAGAGACTGGTGCCTAGTCCAGTGGTCTAGGCTTGAAGTCTCTCTGCCCACCATACTCCCCACATTCTCACAATGGATGTTTCATAAGAATTGTAGCTCCATTACTGCATAATTTATCCAGTAAAGTTGTGCAATATTTTTTTTTTCCGGTTTCCATCTTGGGCAACCCAACCCCATCTGGTTCAGGAGGGCTAAAGATTATAAGAAGTACCCTGGGAAAGACTACCATTGCTATCAAGTACATGACAGGCCTCCTTAAGGGCAAGTTAGCCTTTGTAGCCAACAAGCCACCATGACCGTTCCGGTTCCTCTTCCGGGCCCGAGTATGTGTTCCATTTTAGGACTTGTAGCATTGCTTATGTTATGGGTATTAGGTGACACGTCAGGGTTGGATTTTCGTTATTAAACTGCCTCCACCTACGACTACATTTAGGAGGTTTGTGATTTTACAAAATCTGTCCCAATAATTATAAAATTCAGGCAAATCCTGGAGGTTTTTTCACCATATGAACATGGATAAACAGGGAGATCTAGATGTCACTCCGTACCCTCGTACATTGTGCCGTCATAGGCGTCCTGGTGCAGACACTGGTGTTCACGGGTTAGACATCCTGAAGGAAAGTCAAGGCTCCTGGAGAAGACGAAGGATTCCTCTGTGCTAAATAGCTGCAAGACTGAAAAGCCACATGAGGTGATAAAAGCGATAAGAGGCCTCCTGTGAAGAGCGCGCTGTGAATGGCATCCATTTTCACTTTTACTTTTTTTTCCCCTTTACTGACATTCATTTTTTTGAGGACACTGAACATTGCAGTTACATAGACAGATTGTACATATGTGGTTGGTGGGCTTCTCCCCCCTCAGTATCGTCACTGCCCAGCAACACCTCAGTCCCTTCACGTCGGCACCTGGCATATGTATTGGTACTGCAGCCGTATTAACCCTTTCAAAACCAAGTTTCCCTGCCAATTCATTGTTCGTTTAGAAGAGTTGCTCCATAATTGTAACTACATAGGACATACACGTACTTACTACAGATGGGCAAACACTTATACAGAGCCGGGTTCGACCCAAATATTCTAAACTGATTGGATAATTCCAAATTGCCAGACACCACGAGGAGGTCCAAAAGAGGAATGAGCGTGTGTATATCTAATTTTCTTAAAAAGCCTCCACCTATTATATATACCCTGGCAGTGGCGTAACTAGGAATGGCTCGGCCCCAAGGCAAATATTTAACATGGGGTCCGCACCTCTAATCACACATTAGGCTTATCCTTCGAGGTCTGAACAGAACTCTACTCCAGATTAATGCAGTCTTAGAGTTCTGGTATCCAAGTCAGAAAATTAAAGTTATTGTGATGGGACAGACTTCACATCCCTGTTACACCCCCTTTAGAGGAAAGTGGCATGCAAGGAGCAGAAATTGGTATTTTTATGCTTTTTTTTTTTTTTTTTTTTTTTTTTTACAATTTGCATTAAAAAAATTGCAACTTTCACAAGTTTTCTGGTGATCAATTTCTAATAAAACTTTTTCCTTGGTTTCCCCTGTGGCCCCCCGTATGCTATCTATAGCTTATACAGATCACACAGTTCTGGGATTTCATAACTCTATAGTTATATCACCTCACCGCCTGCAGATTCTGATCATGTAACAAGTCGCTGTAAGGTTTCTGCAAATAGAAAGTATTTTTGTCCTTCTACGTTCCAGACGAGAACACAAGAATTACTTGTAAATCAGAACCTACGAGAGGATTATTTGCCATTTAGATCTTGCTGCTCGGCTACTCTACTCATAATCAGCTCCATAGGACAGAGAAGTGATCTGGGACTACGGCGGACGCAGTGTTCACATCTGTTTCTGGTATCCACAGGTGGTGAATCAGTCTGTTTTTTAAGACACAGATTTGTTTAAAAAAAAAAAAAAAAACCCTTACAGGACAAAGTTACACAGCACATACCAAAAAAATAATCATATGAGTGTTCCGTTAATGGATATTCAAAAATAGTCAGTCCCCCATCTTCATCCTGAGCATGTCCAGAGAAGAGTGACGGAAAAATGGATCTCAAAACGCACACAAATTACTGTCCCTTGGTGATCCATTTCTATAGACCAAATTCGTTGCCATCTGTTGTGTATCACAATAATTTTTTTTTAAAAGGAACAAAAGTATTGCAAGTCCTGCTTTTGTGTCGTCCGAAAGTAGATACACGGTGGAAATTTTCCAATCACTCATTGGCACATGGTTTTACAAACCCATTGGAATCATGAAAACTGATTAGAACGGGTCATTGAGCTTTCAACGGGTCACAGAAACTGGTCAAGTGAGGAGATACCAGCGCAATTGTGAACCCAGGCTTAGCTACAGCACCTACAAGAAGTCTAAGGCACAGCCAGTCTTATTGGTTCAGAGTGTTGCAACGTATATAGAAATAGTGGAGACCTATAGCAAGTGTCAGAGTTGGACCTTTACACACACACACACACACACACACCTCTTATTGCCCACCTTTACCACAATTTTTTTATAAAAAAAAAACCTCCAGAACAATTGCGTATTTGCCACTGCCAACCACTAGTCCAGCTGAATTGCAGAATACAGAGGTCTACCATAGTCCTACTAGCCAATAGAACAATGTGCTAGCAAACAAATGGGATAGTCAAGCCACTTTTCCAGGCCATGACCGGCACACATGTCCATGTCACACGTTAAATGACAAAGCCCAGCAAATAACAGGGACAGATTTGTGCACTCAGTCCAGAAGATGAGCCCAGTACTGAAGGAACCTCCAAGACATTGTAGCAGAGTTGTAAAGTATATACAGTCCTATGAAAATGTTTGGGCACCCCTATTAATCTTAATCATTTTTAGTTCTAAATATTTTGGTGTTTGCAGCAGCCATTTCAGTCTTATATATCTAATAACTGATGGACACAGTAATATTTCAGGATTGAAATGAGGTTTATTGTACTAACAGAAAATGTGCAATATGCATTAAACCAAAATTTGACCGGTGCAAAAGTATGGGCACCTCAACAGAAAAGTGACATTAATATTTAGATCCTCCTTTTGCCTCCAGTCGCTTCCTGTAGCTTTTAATCAGTTCCTGGATCCTGGATGAAGGGATTTTGGACCATTCCTCTTTACAAAACAATTCAAGTTCAGTTAAGTTTGATGGTTGCCGAGCATGGACAGCCCGCTTCAAATCATCCCACAGATGTTCAATGATATTCAGGTCTGGGACTGGGATGGCCATTCCAGAACATTGTAATTGTTCCTCTGCATGAATGCCTGAGTCGATTTGGAGCGGTGTTTTGGATCATTGTCTTGCTGTAATATCCATCCCTGGCGCAACTTCAACTTCGTCACTGATTCTTGAACATTATTCTCAAGAATCTGCTGATACTGAGTGGAATCCATGCGACCCTCAACTTTAACAAGATTCCCAGTACCGGCATTAGCCAGACAGCCCCAAAGCATGATGGAACCTCCACCAAATGTTACAGGGGGTAGCAAGTGTTTTTCTTTGAATGCTGTTTTTTTTGGACGCCATGCATAACGCCTTTTTGTATGACCAAACAACTCAATCTTTGTTTCATCAGTCCACAGGACCTTCTTCCAAAATGAAGCTGGCTTGGCCAAATGTGCTTTTGCATACCTCAGGCGACTCTGTGGCGTGCTTGCAGAAACAGCTTCTTTCTCATCACTCTCCCATACAGCTTCTCCTTGTGCAAAGTGCACTGTATTGTTGACCGATGCACAGTGACACCATCTGCAGCAAGATGATGCTGCAGCTCTTTGGAGGTGGTCTGTGGATTGTCCTCGACTCTTCTCACCATTCTTCTTCTCTGCCTTTCTGATATTCTTCTTGGCCTGCCACTTCTGGGCTTAACAAGAACTGTCCCTGTGGTCTTCCATTTCCTTACTATGTTCCTCACAGTGGAAACTGACAGGTTAAATCTCTGAGACAACGTTTTGTATCCTTCCCCTGAACAACTATGTTGAACAATCTTTGTTTTCAGATCATTTGATAGCGGGCTGTCCATGCTCGGCGACCATCAAACTTAACTGAACTTGAATTGTTTTGTAAAGAGGAATGGTCCAAAATACCTTCATCCAGGAACTGATTAAAAGCTACAGGAAGCGACTAGAGGCAAAAGGAGGATCTACTAAATATTAATGTCACTTTTCTGTTGAGGTGCTCATACTTTTGCACTGGTCAAATTTTGGTTTAATGCATATTGCACATTTTCTGTTAGTACAATAAACCTCATTTCAATCCTGAAATATTACTGTGTCCATCAGTTATTAGATATATCAAACTGAAATGGCTGCTGCAAACACCAAAATATGTAGAACTAAAAATGATTAAGATTAATAGGGGGGCACAAACTTTTTCATAGGACTGTAGAGTCACACACTGGTCTATAGGTTGTGTCTAGTATAGTAACTCTTATACATTGAAATGAATGGGGCCGAGCTGCAATTCTACAAGCCACCATATTTTTCCATTCCTACAAACCCCTTTGAGAGTTGGGTGAAGCTCTTTTACACGTGGGTGTCGGATATTCTTTTTCCTTTAATAAAAGTCTGAACCAAAAATTGGTGATCACTCAGGCTTTCATTGCCTTACATTACATTCTGTCTAAAGATCACATTGGGTCAAATGTGCAATAAATAGGGGACATGTAGAGGGGGCATATCCATTCACACAGTATTGTAGCATTCCTTCTGGGATATACATTGTGTAGGTTAAGCGGATGCCAGGAATGAGTTTCCCTACAGCCGTACGTGTCACTAGAGCTCATTATACTAGATCTGGTGGCCGGGATTTCTAACACCGCCGTAGGATCCGATTATGTGCTCACTGTAGGGTGATAGACTCCCATAGATAAGCCAAATATGTCCTGGGAAACAAAGATTTATGTAACGCTGGAATAAGGTTTGAGGCATTGACAAGCACTGTAAGTTATTGTTATGGCCACAAGCCGGAGATGTGGATTCTCTAAGCTGGAACTCATTTGGTGTAAGCTAGACTGGGGTGTAGAGGCGAAGAGACCCCCTGATCTTTACCGGTCAAGGTAGACACTTGCTCCAGGAAAATCCTAAAATTAGATCATCTCAAGCAACTACAGGTAGTCACCAAGAGTGGTCACATTGCCACAGGTGAAAAGGCAATGTAAATCCAAGATGGGCGTAGTACAAGAGGTACCAGACAAGCCAATGGGCAGAAGCGATATCTAGAGCCAAAGTAGAATCAGGATTAGGGTAGATCAAGAGTCACAACTAGGTACAAAGAACAAGAGACAGGAATGGGTATGATCCTCAATCCATGGAGGTGCTAGGCCGTGGACAACAGTTGCCTTACCTGGTGCTGTCACACTGGGGTCTCCTGATCTAATACAACAGGGTCATGGAAGACTCTAGAACAGGGGTAGGGAACCTTCGGCTCTCCAGCTGCTGTGAAACTACAACTCCCAACATGCTCCATTCACTTCCATGGGAGTTCCAAGAACAGCAGAGCAAATATGCATGCTGGGAGTTGTAGTTTTGCAACAGCTGGAGAGCCGTACGTTCCCTATCCCTGCTCTAGAACAAAGGAATCCAGGTCCTCAGATGCTGTGTCCCTTCGGCCTTAAGTTCTTGGAAAGCCAACAAGTGTGGTGCAGTTTTAGTGAAGGCAGGGGAAAAAAAAGCTGCTATGTCTATGGGTTGTGTCACATAGTACAACCCAGTCAAGTGAATGTAGCAGCGCTGCCATAGTATTTAACATCCAGTGATTACTGCCCAGGTAAGTGGGATTTTGGCCACAAAGATATCAGCACCGCAGCTAGTGAGCCTGCTGTCATTCTTACACCACATTATCCTAGATGACAAACGGCTCTTTCCATTGGCAGATGCTACGTACTTGTATTTTGAGGATTTATTTACCCACTATATTGTGTTACAAGTAGACCTTTGTGTTTCACTCTGTTGAATATGCAGCGACCTGGTAAGTTTACAGATTCACGTTTTCAGATGCAGTTTTCGAAGCCAAACCCAGGAATGAATAAGCCAAGTATAAAGCTAAAGTATAAAGATTTGGAACTACGACTTATCTTTTCAACCCTAGTTCAAGATTCAAAAAAGCAGCATCTAAAAACATCCTTCAGGCATTATAGGATTGTATTGACTTTCGTACATTAAAGTTCCAGTCAATAAGCTCATCGATCATTCAAGTCTTAAAGGGATTTTCTAGGCTCAAAATTGATTTAATATAAAAAAGAAAAAAATCCACACCAAAAAACACTGTTGTCCTTGTCTCTGCCTCTTTGGATGTCCTATACCTTAGTCCAACTCTTGCAATCTACCCCACTGCTCAGCTGCGTGCCGACACTTCCAAGACCAATACAAGACACATGTAGGATACCAGCTATTGCCAATCTATAGCACTGGTGATTTCAGGAAGAATGAAAATCTATGAATTGACTCAAATGGGGTCAAGTCCAATTGGATTTCCAGCGGTCCCTTATCCATTGCCCCTCTGGCTCTGCTGAGGACACTACTGCTACAGTTTTTTTCTGAATCCAAACCTTCCGGGATAGCCATGTCTCCTCCTCTATGACCACAACATCAGCAACGTCCAAATGTGTCAGCCCCGAATCCCAACACAAGCACATGGATTAATATGTCCAACACAAGTATCAATCACATGGAGGAGACCAGGGACTGATCTGAGCATCATCTCAAAATATGACTGTTCTCTACACAATGAGGTATTGGTTCGTATTTCTGCACATACGGTACCTGTTTTTAACACAAAATTAAAAAGCAAAGGATAGAATTGAAAAAAAAAAAAAAAAAAAAAAGGTATTGTGCAGAAATACTTAAGCTCGCAACCCACGTCAAGGGTCCTCATTCTTTTGCGAGTCCTACACTAAATTAAAAGTGAGCAGTAACTAATTTTCAAAACAATGTAGTCCAGAATCAAAATCACCAAGACACAACCATACCTGCTGTGACAGTAGTTGGTATATTTCCAGATAGACAATTCTGTCACTCGGGTCTTCCATACTGGGTCTAGTTAGACTGAAACCATTAACCCATTCTGGAAGTCCTGAAGATGCAGCATCAGTACAGAGGACATCCCTGCACAAAGAATTGCCAGAAACCAGAGCTAGAGGAATCCAGCATGTCTCAACCAAGTAAAATTGGAAGAGACATGCTACTGGATGACCATTTTAAATTTTTGAAATTTTCCAGCAGCTGCTGCGCTGCACTTCCCCCAAGCAAGCAGCACAGTTCCCAGCAAACAGAATTCCAATTTAAGAATGGAAATAAAGTGTATAACTAAGTGTGTGTAATTGTAATAATTTTGAGAGAAATAAGTATATATTGTGGTAAACTGTATGGTAATGTGGTGGACGTAGTGTATATCTCACATGGTTTCCTCACCCAAGTAGGAAAAGACACCCAGGAGATAATTACGTTCTGTCAGAGCAGCATTTAAGTTACATGGGCTGGATTTTTGGGACTGGAGGACAGGTTGGCAGTGGGAGTCTTCCAGTCCACACCCCTGGTCCACTATGGACTTCTCCCTAGTCCAGTGATGGTGAACTTTTTAGTGACCGAGTGCCCAAACTGCAACCCAAAACCCACTAAATTTTCGCGGAGTGCTAACACGGCAATTTATACTTAATACTGTACAGATTCACAATTGCGGCCCACAAATTGCAGTCATGTGAATGGGGCTTTACAGAGCTTTCAATAATACAAACAACTGTACTGAAATATAAAGCAATCTGCATTTTGTACTTTGAACAATTAATTTTCACTATTTACATTGCACAGGATCAGTTTCATAGTGACCATGAAATGTTATTACATCCTGTACTAATATCAAGTCTGCCATAAAACTGATACTGTGAGATATAGTGAGGGGACCCCATACAGAATTACATGCTCTGCAGTGCCCCCCCCCCCCCCTACAGTATTATATGCTGCACAGTAGGCCCACCACACAGTATTATATGCTCCATAGTAGCCCTCCACAGGATTATATGTTCCACAGAGGCACCCACACACAGTATTATATGCTTATAAATACGCCGCCACCCCCCCCCATTATTATATACTCCCTCCCACACAGTATTATATGCTCCTCAATACACATCCTCAGTCTTATATGCTCCTCCATATGTATCCCCTCAGTATTACATACTCTTTAGTACACCCCCCAGTATGAGCTCTTTAGTACACCCCCTAGTATTATATGCTCTTTAATACCCCCCCCCCCCCCCCGAGTGTGTGTGTGTGTGTAATATATATATATATATATATATATATATATATATATATATATATATATATATATACACACACACACACACACACATATATTATATACACAGTCACACTCATTCACATACTCACCCATGAAGAGCCGCCAGCATCCACCTCCTTTTCACTGCGTGCTCTGATGAAGTCATCGTGCCCGCGTCAGTGCAGAAGTCAACCTCTGCAGTAAGTGTAGGCCGCGGTCGTTCGATCCGCGGCCTACACTGACGGCTTTCAGCCGTATGTGCATTTGCACATACAACTGAAGGCAGCAATCGCTCATCAACAGAGAATCCTGTACAGATTCCCAGTTGGTGAGCGATCTGGGTGACCGCACGCGTGCCAGCATGGAGGGCTCTGCGTGCCTTCTCTGGCACGCGTGCCATAGGTTCGCCATCATTGCCCTAGTCCCAGGTGAGGTTTCCTAATGTTTGTTACTGGGGAAGGAATCCTGGTAAAAAGGAGGGCGGATAGCTTTGCAGCCTGTGTGAGAGAAAGCTCCCATGGGACGTTTTGCACAGTTTTGCTGCTGCTTTTGGCAACATGTTTGACCTTCTCTAGGTTAGCAAAAACCTTTGCCAATAAGGCAACACTACCACAATATACAGTATATTAAAAAGATCAAAAATAAAGTACAATGATTCTATATCAATATCCTACTGTGCAAAGACGCGCATTTCGCCTATTCTGGCTTCATCAGGAGGCATCATTGTACTTTATTTAGGGTCCATGTACTTTTAATGGTTGTTGCACTTGGGGATGCATTTATTGTGGATATGAAGTCGTGGCACTTTTTTCTAATATTTACATACCTATAATTGTTCATGCATAAACAGTATGCCTCAAAAATACATATTCAATATTGCAATTTAGAAAAAAAAAAAAAATGTAACATCACATTGGACCTGCATACTTTTTGTATTGATCATTTTATGTGTTTTTTCTATATATTTTAATATTGATCATTTCGGCAGCTGTCAAGCTGGCCTGCCGCTGAATGTTTTTCGCACTGTGCCTGTGATTGTTCCAGCATCTCAGCAGATGGCTGGGACGCCATATAATGAGTGTGTTGTTGGCATCGATGATTCCCCTCAGCTCCGCTTGAGAACTCTGATTTCTGGCTACATTCATAGCTCTCATTGTTTTAGAATTTTGCAACATATTAGATTTTCTTTTTCCTGGCATGTTTAAAAGTAGCAAACTGCCAATTTGGATTAAAGGTGTTTTCTTATTCAGTGTGTCAGCACTTCCTAGAGCAGATCAGATAATATGCAAGTGCATGTACACATTGGGCTCAGGGTTAGCTGTGTGTTTACATAGAGAGATAACAGACCTGGGACCTGAGATAAGCTACTGCAAGAGCAGTGTAATATGAATTTATGTTCATATTCTACTGTATAACAGTCATGAAGCCATGTCATTTACCGGGATTAAAAGTAGCCTGTGTGTTAATTGAGGTTACAAACTATGTGCTAAATTTAATTCAAATTCATTCAGTAGTTTTTGCATGAGTGTAACAAACACACAAACCTATCCTACTAATATTATAAATGTGAAAGTGTGTTTGGATGTTCATTTTTTTTTTTGTGATTGATTGAGGAACAGATTTGGATGAAATTTGCCATATAGTTTGTAACCTCGATTAACACATCGGCTACTTTTTATCCCAGTAAATGACATGGCTTCACCACTTATGAATTTATGTTCATATACTATGTTACACTGCCGGAGATTTCAGCCATTTGCAATTTTTGCTGATAAAGCCTGCTCTGCTATCTGTCTGTCTATGTAAACAGATACATAACAGAAGCAGCTCAGACACTGAGATAGGAAAACCACTTTAGTCCAAATTGCCAGATGTAGCAGGGCTGACTATGCTGTGCATGTGCAGAGATGTAGCAGAGATGGGTATGCTGTGGATATGCAGAGATGGGTATGCTGTGGATATGCAGAGATGTAGCAGAGATGGGTATGCTGTGGATATGCAGAGATGGGTATGCTGTGGATATGCAGAGATGTAGCAGAGATTGGATTGCTGTGCATATGCAGAGATGTAGCAGAGCCAAAACGCCAGAGCAGGCAGAGCACGCCAAAGCATTTTTTTAAAATCTAGATATTCAAAGGGCCTAATATGACACTCACAGTGGAGAGAAAGCATCTGCCAGTAATCCTAAATTGATGTATATTCCGCACAGTAGAGGTCGCCTTGACTTTTGACATTTCATCAATCCGCAGCTGTCAGGACTCCATCACCAAGAGCAAAATAAAATGACAGACGTCAGACATCCAATTCATCCCCCAGCGCATGTGACTAGTAACATTATTTACAGTAGTGAACCCTTCTACAATGCGGTCAAATCTATATTAATACATCAAAAGTCATAATGGAATACAAGGGAATGTATAGAAATATTCCAAACCAAGACAATGTCATACAATCTATGCCGTGCTTTCTACATCAATTGTGATTGGGTCTTCCAAAACTGTACCAAACATGGGGAACAGGTGAGTATAAAGGGGGTGGGGGAAGGGTCTATGAAGTTATAAGTACTATCTGAAAAATCTAGAACTCCCAACCTGGGATGAGGGTGGTCCAAACCAAAGTTATATGACCCCCATGTGCAGATGTAGAATGGGGTCTCAGTCAATATGGGGGAAACCCATTTGTCCATGAATGACCGTGAGATGAAATGCAGGAACTAGGTGCCAGAGATTTATTTTCTAGAAGTTTTGATCGGGACTTTCACAAGCTATTCCCATAGAGGATAAATGCAGCAATAAATAGTCAGAGGCGCTGAGGAATTAGTCAGAAGTCTGTTCCCAAAAGCAAAATAGGTGAAGTCCGAGTAGATGGAGACTGATGTGTTGAAGGGAAAGTCACCTCCACTAGAGATCAGTGAACATCATGAGATTTATCTCTCCTGTTCGTTTCGTACCAATTGTTTGGATAGAACTGGAAGGGTTATTATAAGATACAGTAGGAGAGGAGCGTGCTAGTCAAATAGGAAATTTATACTCCCCTTGCCTCACCTATACTAGGTATTTTTGTGGAGTCCTCAGTGATGACCCTGGGGCAAAGGATGTCACCTGGAGGCCCAAAGAGGATGCCAGGAGACTGATGCTCTGGAGAGGCGAGACAAGTGGAGTATAAGTTTACATGACATACACAACTGTGTAGACACCATAGACAGATATAATCATTTTGGAAGGAGGGGTAAAAAAAAAAAAAGTTGTATTCCTATATATCATGCGGTAGTTTCTAGCGTTCAGCCCAACAGCAGATGTAGTTATAGATGGAAGGATTTCCTAAGCAGACACTTAGTATATCCATGACATCTAGTGGTGGTGACCGGTATGACCATCTACTCAGTTCACTAGAAAATTCTGTAAATGCTGCTCCTAGAACATTTCTGCAGAAGTTATTGCTTAGTAGTGAGATTATTGCCATTTACAAAGGATTTTACGGAAGAAGGCAAAATGGACCTACAAGCTTCAGAGTGTGACGCCTGCTGGATTGGAAGATCATTTCATTTTCCTCCTTTGTATGATTAGAGATGAGCGAACAGCGTACGATCAAATTATTTGATCAAATATCAGGCAGTTCGATGTATTCGATTACAATCGAATATCACTAGGCAAATGCATACCTCCCAACCATCCCGATTTCCGCAGGACATTCATGATTCCAGTGATGTGTCCCGTGGTCCCGGTTGGAGGGAGGTATGTCCAGAGGACGCAGATCTGAGTTGAACAGATACACAGCTAAAGCAAGGAGCTGTCACAGTTCAGCTCCTTGCTTCGCCGCTGCACGCCGGCTACTGGTTGTGTAGAAGTGATGTGATGACGTCACATCGTGTCTACAACTGTGTGCGAGAGAGAGAGGGAGGCAGGGGAGCGAGGAGAAGGCAAGCGTAATGTGTACACTGAGGTAGAATGTGAAACTGGGGGCAGATGAAGGAGAGGATGGTGTGAAACTGGGGGCAGAGATGAAGGAGGAACATTAAACTGGAGGCAGATGAAGGGTGAATATGAAACTGGGGGAGAGATAGAGGGGGGGGGGGACATAATTTACGGGTGACTGTAGGAGGATTATACTGTGTGCGGGCACATGAAAAATTAATGAGAATGGGTGGAGTCAACACAAAAGTGGGTGGGGCTAAATTGCCACAGCACGCCGCACATTTTGTCCCTCTTTCGGTTCTTCAAAAGTTGGGAGGTATGCAAATGCACTAAAAATTTGTATCGCCTCCCACCTTTCCTGGCGCTTTTTTTGCACCAATAATTGTGCAGGGGAGGTGGGACAGAAATTATGACAACGGAGGCATCGAAGAAAAAAAAAAAAAAAAAAAAAAGTAATTCGCTGGCTAAATCAGGTGACACGCAAATACTTGAAGGGTCCCCACTTATCAAAATAAATTATAAAAAACTTTTAATATACTTATAAAAATCGTCCCTCCTCAGTCCCTCTTAAAATGAAAGCTGCACCCTCTTCTTCATACCAAATTGGGTGTATAAGAGATTCTGTGTGGACACCCAGATCAGGAGGTAAGTATTGCTAGGTGAGTGTTAACAGATGACTAATCAACACCCCAATCTACATTACCTCCACATCCATTCATTTTGGAGGTGTCATCACTATGTGTATAAAGTTGCTGATGCCTATCAGATACATTGTTAGGAAGGCACTGATTTATCTGGTTGAGAGAGTGAAGGGGGTGAGTGGGTATGAGACCCTATTCATGTAGGTGGGCATTTAGCAGTCAGTCATTCCACCCCATGTCTATATCTCACCACTAATCCATCCCCCTTAGGTTAGGAACGGACACAGACCTGGTAACTAAGACAATCCCCTACGCGTTTCCCTATTTAGTTCAGTTCATCAGGGGGAGTAAATAATTAAATCATGCAACCGATGTGCGGTAAAAACCACAGTTCGCGGGACCACGGTGGATGGCCCCACTACTTAGAGACTGACACTGGACGTTGTGTCTGCCCGAGTCTATATAGAATGAGACGGGCCGGCCCCGCCCAGAGTACACACCCTCCTCGCCCTAGTGCACCAATCATTGTGCGGCTGGGCGTATATTCCATTCCAGGGGGCGTGATTGATTTTCCGGCACGGGCCGATAGCTACTCGCGCATGCGCGAGCTGAAAATAAAGCACAAATCTTTCCTTCGCAGCGCTACATGACCTACCTACATTCCGAGAGTATATCTATTAACCCTATTGTTTACTGCTGCCACCTATGTCTGTATACCCAACGCAAAGGCAGGGACCCGATTCGGAACCCCAACCTTCCAGTGTACCTATAATTACTATAGATTGGGTTTCTTTGGGTGGTATTGGATCGGAACCTTGACTCATATACTAGAGATGTAATCATGGGGCATGGCATTTTTATGTATACTGTCACACTGTTTGTCTACTACTCCCCCCCATGTGTACCCTTATATCCAAAGAACCGGACAGGTGAGTGTCATTTAATATTTTACACTACACATGTCCCGATGTATTACTTATTGCCACCTCCTGTATCCATACAGTCAGGGCAAGGACAGGTTTCCGAATCGGAAACCCAGAACTCCAGTATGCCCACAGGTACTGTAGATTGATATTTTTGGTGGTATTGGATCAGTACCTTAATTCATTGACTCAAGATGTCACATTGGGGCATGGTTATACAGTCACAGTGTCTATCTAATGATCATGCAACACTCAGGAAGGGCCAGGGCTGGTATCACTGGTGATTATATCCGATGTGGCCGCCTTGCAGGGAGTCCCTGGGTCCCAAATGTGCACAAAATCTCCCTTTTTGATGTCCCCGATTACCCGCCCCCACGTGATATCTGACAATAACAACAGACAACCAGGCTTCGGGGGTAATCGTTGCTCTTTTTACTAGCAGGACGAGTTGATACAAATATACAGATGACTGAGTGATTCTTCACATACAATACAGCGATCTTTATAGACAGTCTCCACTTAATCAGGTGATGGAGCTTTGAGCAAGAATACCTTGGACTTGGTTAACTCGTAGTAGCTTGGGAAGTTAAACTTGTATATACTTGTAGGGATGGCCTGTATCCAGGGGGTTAGACCTCAACAAAGCTGGGTACACGTATATAGAAGAGGAGATACAAGTCATCAACGGCGGGCGACCCTCAATTTCCGTCGAACTAGCTATGGGCTCCTTTAAATATAGATTTGTCCCAAAGACTTACTTGCATAGCGAGATACGTGTGGAGTTCCCAGATGTATGGATAACAGGACGGCCTACTCGTAGAGAAGTGGAGCTTCAGAGAAAAACACTCCCTGAGGAACATCTTGGAGGCAGAGGAAAAGGCATCTCTGCTTGAAGATTCAGAAGAAAGTATTCTCTGAGAAGAAGCTTGGGTACAGAGGAAAAGATGTCTGTTACAATTTCCCAGAGACTTAGCTGCCATTTTTCCAGCTTCCCATGTGCTCAGCTCCACACCGAAGACAAAAGCCCAAAAGTTCCCAACCCCCTCTCTAGAGTGGGCGGTCACTCAGCTCCGCCTCCAGGCCAGCCAAGCTCCCTCGAGTGGTCCTGGAGGTCACCTAATTATAATAGACACTCCCTTTACAGTGCCAGCTCAAATTACAATGACAAAGTATAGGCAGGTGTAGTTCACAAAAACATCCACAAGATGGCACATGCTCTGGTGAAATATAGAAGGAATGACGGGGGAGGAAACGCTTTAGCTTATATGAAAATGTCCATACAATCTCGATCTGCACGGATTATTAAAGGGAATGAGACTAGCAGTACTGGGACATTACAATCACCCCATGTGTATCCCTCTATCCAAGGCAGCAAGGGGGTGATCATGTAAAATCCACAGCTAATGGCGTTATGGATTCAAGAAATAAACGAATCCTAGCTGCGCCTTATAGCATTGATACTGGTGGAGGAGAAAAAGAACTTTGATAAATACTACACTAGTCTAAATGAATTGGTGAATAAGGCGAAAGAATTCCTCTGACCCAGAGTTTGTTAGGAAAGAAAAAGATCTCCAACAAAACATAGAAAAATGTACACACTTTATAAAAACGAGGAAACACCACCAGTTTCAACGCGGCCTTAATGATTTTAGGGACACACACACACACACACACACACACCTTTTGAGTATGATACCTCAGACACTGAAAGAAGTGTGAGAAATAAGGAGAGGACCAGGGGAAGAGGACGTGGTAATCTGTCTCAGAATAGGGGGAGATTCAGGAAAGATACTGGTGCTAGAAATGACCCTGGAAACCAAAAATCCAACAATAGCAACAGTGGGTTTTTTTTTTTTTTTTTTAGGACAGACTCCGCTGATTTCACACTACATGCTGAGGGGCAGGGTGGAACAAACGGGAACCCAGGCACCAGTGTAGATTCAAACACGGACGATATGCTCAGAATTGTTAATCTTTCCAGTCGCACACTATCAGAAAGTGAAAACATGGTATTAGCCAAGGGACTGTCATTTGTACCCTCTTCGAGATACAATCATTTCGAGTGGGTAAAGGATATCATCCTCTTTACCAGAAAATTAAGATGGTCCAAGTATATGACCTTAACTGAACGTCTACAGGCACGTGAACTGGGGGTAGAGACAACGGACCTCCCAGGGATTAGGGCCCTAGAACGGGAAAATGAGGGGTACACGGAATCGCTACAGTTGACAGCCCTCAGAATAAAGAACAAAACTAACCCTCCACCCTGTGAAACCAAGCTAATTGATGCTTTTGAAAAACTGGTTTTAAATGGGTTAGATGAACTGTCACAAAATTTAGGCTTTAAACGTGATAACCTGAATTACAAAGAAAAAAAGCTTTGCAGGCTCTGGAAAATGATAAATCAATCATTAAGGCCTCTGACAAAGGGGGGAACCTGGTGATCCTGGACCATAAGCAATACATCGATATGTGTAATGATATTATCAGATACATCGGGTTACCAGGCTCTCCCTACTGACCCCACTGAAACTTTCTGTAGTCAGTTAAGGGAAATATTGGATGAAGCCAAGGCACAAGGTCATATCACACATGGAGTGGATATACATGTCCCCATCACACCCCCGGGTCCTGACCTTCTACACACTACCAGAGATACACAAGGGGTATCCCCCTCTTACGGGCCGCCCCATAGTCTCGGGCATAGGCGGGTTGACGCAGGGAATAAGTGAATACCTGGACAAAGTACTACGTCCCTTTGTCCTTGCGCTCCCGTCCTATGTCCGGGACACCATGGACGTCCTCCGCCGTTTAGAGGGCGTCCATATACCATCGGGGAAGGCCTTGGCATCCCTTGATGTGAAGGCGCTCTACAGCTCCATCCCCCATGATAAGGGGTGTGGGGCGCTTCCTCGGGACCCGGGGCAATCGCTTTAGGGACCACAATAGCTTTATCATCAAGCTTCTGGAGTTTACACTTACACACGTTTTTCTCTTTGATGGCAGAGTGTATCACCAGCAGCAGGGCACCGCGATGGGATGCCCCGCCGCACCAACTTATGCCAACCTATATTTAGGACTATGGGAACAAACTGTTGTATTTGGGGAGGAATTTGAAAAATGGACGGAGCATGTGCAGCTTTGGCTGCGTTATATAGATGACATTATGATAGTGTGGACAGGGAACATTGAACAATTTAATGAGTTTGTGGAACTGCTTAACAAACGACCTGAACCTACGTTTTACCTCCACCATTGACAAAAAACAGATACCATTTCTTGAAATTACCATCTCAATCACGGATGAGGGCACGCTGGAAACAACTTTGTTTCGAAAGCATACCGCGACCAACTCGGTATTGGCATGGGATAGCCATCACCCCCTGCCATTGAAGCGGGGAATACCAAGGGGACAATTCCTCCGCGTCAGGAGGAACTGTTCCTCGTTAATGGAATATGAGAAGCAAAGCCAATCCCTGTTAGATAGATTCCTGGCCAGGGGCTATCCAAGGGGCATCCTGGAGGAGGCACGGAAGGATGTGAGAGCTACCCCAAGAGAGTCCTTACTTGTTCCAAAGGTCAGAGAACAAACATCTAAGACAATACGCATGATTGGAACATACAACCAACATGCTATGGAGGTCTCTAGGATTTTTGACAATTATTGGGGGATATTGAAGCAAGACAATGACATAAAGGACTTAACACGCCCCTCAATAACGTACATGAGAGGTAGAAACCTAGCTGACATTGTAACAAGGAGTCATCTTGCTCCCTTATCCCCTGAGAGTACCTGGCTGAATGCAACTAGAACTACAGGGACATATAAATGTGGCTCATGTAGAGCGTGCGCCTATATCAAGAAAGGCATGGAGGTGATGGCGTATGGAGTGGGTAGGAGCTTTAAGACGCGACAATTCATAAACTGCAAGAGCGAGGGAATAATCTATGCCACGACCTGCTCTTGCTTGGTTAATTATGTTGGAAAGACTAAGTGAGAGTTCAGGAGGAGGATACTGGACCACACAGGGGATATAGTCCACAGGAGGGATACCCCAGTAGCGAACCACATATGGTTACACCATGCGGGCGATCCATTTGCAATTAGATTCCAAGGAATCGAGAGGGTACCAAGGTCCAATAGACAGGGAGACTGGGACGGATTGATTCTCCGGAAGGAGACTCAATGGATCTTTAGATTCAAGTCAACTAAACCGACTGGTCTAAATGAGTCGATATCATTTCTACCCTTTGTTTGAATTCCAGACAGTGGTATCTGTCAGAGAATCACCCTCTAGTGACATGGGAATTTGTGGATCATCATCTGAGCTACGAAAGTGGAGAGTAGGACCATACCCAGTGGCACTATTTAAAAGAGACAGTGTTTATTGGACACGCATGTGTAGAAACCGTTATCCATGGTGCCCATAAAAAGCTGTCATTCATGTCATTTATGAATGTCGCACGCGCGGCTCCTCTCAATGTATGGTCGACTATGTGGGAGCAGGGGATTAAACGTCAAAATATTATGACACGTGGAGCGTATAACATGATACTTACCTGTCTTGCTGCCTTGGATAGAGGGATACACATGGGGTGATCATTAGATAGACACTGTGACTGTATAACCATGCCCTAATGTGACATCTTGAGTCAATGAATTAAGGTACCGATCCAATACCACCAAAAATATCAATCTACAGTACCTGTGGGCATACTGGAGTTCTGGGTTTCCGATTCTGAAACCTGTCCTTGCCCTGACTGTATGGATACAGGAGGTGGCAATAAGTAATACATCGGGACATGTGTAGTGTAAAATATTAAATGACACTCACCTGTCCGGTTCTTTGTTTGGATATAAGGGTACACATGGGGGGGGGGGGGGAAGAGTAGTAGACAAACAGTGTGACAGTATACATAAAAATGCCATGCCCCATGATTACATCTCTAGTATATGAGTCAAGGTTCCGATCCAATACCACCCAAAGAAACCCAATCTATAGTAATTATAGGTACACTGGAAGGTTGGGGGTTCCGAATCGGGTCCCTGCCTTTGCGTTGGGTATACAGACATAGGTGGCAGCAGTAAACAATAGGGTTAATAGATATACTCTCGGAATGTAGGTAGGTCATGTAGCGCTGCGAAGGAAAGATTTGTGCTTTATTTTCAGCTCGTGCATGCGCGAGTAGCTATCAGCCCGTACAATGATTGGTGCACTAGGGCGAGGAGGGCATGTACTCTGGGCGGGGCCGGCCCATCTCATTCTATATAGACTCAGAGACTGACACTGGACGTTGTGTCTGCCCAAGTAGTGGGGCCAACCACCGTGGTCCCGCGAACTGCGGTTTTTACCGCACATCGGTTGCATGATCTAATTATTTACTCCCCCTGATGAACTGAACTAAATAGGGAAACGCGTAGGGGATTGTTTTAGTTACCAGGTCTGTGTCCGTTCCTAACCTAAGGGGGATGGATTAGTGGTGAGATATAGACGTGGGGTGGAATGACTGACTGCTAAATGCCCACCTACATGAATAGGGTCTCATACCCACTCACCCCCTTCACTCTCTCAACCAGATAAATCAGTGCATTCCTAACAATGTATCTGCTATGTATCTGATAGGCATCAGCAACTTTATACACATAGTGATGACACCTCCAAAATGAATGGATGTGGAGGTAATGTAGATTGGGGTGTTGATTAGTCATCTGTTAACACTCACCTAGCAATACTTACCTCCTGATCTGGGTGTCCACACAGAATCTCTTATACACCCAATTTGGTATCAAGAGGGTGCAGCTTTCATTTTAAGAGGGACTGAGGAGGGACGATTTTTATAAGTATATTTATTAAAAGTTAAGTTTTATAATTTATTTTGATAAGTGGGGACCCTTCAAGTATTTGCATTAGTTAGTTTCCCTACACCCTTGTGTATTCATTTCTAAATCAGGTGACCTCCAATTTATACAAACAGTTGATTTCAGATTCGGGTCATATGAGCCTGAACTATGTGACTGTGACAAACAGGTAAGTAATAGGCCTTTGGAGCTCACCACATAATCCATGGAACACTTCGGGGTGCACGAAAACTTCCCTCGGACTCCTAGGGCTTCAACGTGTACAAGAAAAAAAGGAATGGAAGTTCTGAAACTCACCGATGTTACTTTTATATTAAAATATAACCTTTATTCCATTTGTGAAATGAAAACATACAAAAAAGAAAACAAATAATTTAAAAATGCCTACGCGTTTCAGAACCTACTGTTCCTTAGCCATAGCGTGACTGAGACAGGGATAGATGTACTGGCAGGTTTAGCTAGGGATTACCTTTATTTAGGTGGGAATGTTACTCACCTAGCTCTTTGGGGCTCTATCTGGTCGGGATCCCTGTCAGCTTGCAATATGCGCGAGCTGACTTTCCCATAGGAATGCATTGACCAGCGTTGATTGGCTGAATGCCATACAGATTACAGCATTCGGCCAATCAATGCTGGTTCTGCCAGAGGAGGTGGAGTCTAAGATCGGTCCACAGCAGTCTCCATTGTGGTCCGCTCTCAGATGTAGCAGTGTTGACACCGCTCTGCTCCATCTGAGATGCAGAGCTGACAGTGTGCTGAACCCTGCTGCATCTGAGAAACTTCAGAGGATGGAAAGAAGTTTAGCGCTTACCCAAAAGATGTGTAGAAGATACCTGCTATATGTAAGACACATGATATCCAATATATTGATAAAAAGTTCTCCTAATAACATTTTCATGCGAGATCCAAGATCATTGTAAAACCTAAAATCGGTCTTTAGGTAAACCACTAGCTGTGAAGTTGCAGAGGAAGGAAAGGACTGAAATGAACAAGTTTCTTATGGAGGATCACAATCTCAGTAACCTGGAATCAGAAGAACATATCCAACCTTTGACATTACTCAGGAGCTAGTAACGTCAGGAACCATGCACGATCTCATCAAGGCCCAGGTATGAAAAGCCGACTGCATATAAGCTTCCCCACACACATTATAACCTCTTTGCTTTGAGATAACAAAAGCTGGAGATTTGTCTGTCACTGATCCATACTATTGTGGTAGAGTCTCATAACTGTACAAGGATGCATACAAGAGTGTCTTAGCACATCAGTGTATATAAGGGTTGTATATGGTAGTATACAAGAATATCATGATCCTGATCTGAATTCTGCAGGTTGGGATGTCAGATGATGCACTGGGTAACATAGATGGAAGAGAACTGGTGTACAGGCATCTGAAGCCAACATGTAACTAATGGACAGAGCTGGCCAACATATCAAGCTGGGTGAATTGAGCAATAGCCGACAGCCATATTCCATTGTGTCCCCAAAATTATGTAACATAAGGCATTATGTGGTTAATTGTATACACCAGTGTGTTTTGGTACCGTGTTAGCCAGTGGTTATAAAAGGTAGATTCTGGTATCCTCCATTTGGACACCTTGGATTTCTGGGTACTCTATTGCTTTGGTAAGGTATTTTCCCTGGAATCAAGTACCTGCAGGAAACACAATGATCCAAGTCTACATCCACTAGCCACAAACGTCAGGCCTTACTCCTCTACCAACTAATAGAGAGACGTTACCAGTAGAAGCCTTAACCATGTGTAACCTGCCCCTCACCATGACTTTATCTTCTTGGTCTTAGACTACATTAACATCCCATGGAAGGCTGATATGACAGTGACATTGAGGTGGAAGACATCTCAGTGAGTCCTTGTAGAAGACAGCGAGGAATATGAAATTCTGGAGGGCCAAGGTCTTACACCAAGCCTCAGGATAGAAGACAACCCACTCCTAGTTGTCCTGTCTAAAAACATTGTATTGACTCTTGGATCTGAATTGGAAATTACATAAGAGATCTTGCTGGGAAAATTTATTGCAAAACCAAGAGAGTTGAAATTCTTGGCCGAGTGGCCTACAGCAGTGGGAACACCAAACCATATCCAACATCCATAGTATAGGGGGTAAAGTGCTGACTGGTGGGTGTCACATTGTGGAGACCCCCCCCAGCAATCCAATAACTGGAGTGTTTTACCTCCATCCTAATTGTAGTAGTGGATGAGGAATGTGCAGCCTTGTCCTATTCATGTCATTGAGCGTGCTGGAAATAGATGAAGTCCTGCGCTTGGCTCGCTGAGACACTCATTGATATTAATAGGACTGGCTCATGTGTATTGTCCACCACAACATTCAGGATGGGACAAAACAAAGTTAGAGATCAATAAGGGTCCTATGGATAGGGAGAGGTTTTGTGCTATAACTCAGACAACCTCTGTTGGTACATAAAGACATCCCATTTTATTAAACCACTATTAATAGTCTACCATATAACCAGAGACTGTGGTTGTGTGACCAAGTGACCTCATATCAGAGAAATGGACATGATGACTAGACACCAGGACAACACCAATGTCCATCATTGTTGTGTATCTGCCCCTGATATTCAATGTTCTTTGGGAGAAATGAAGGTAGAAAATATTTTAAGAGGTTGAAAGTGGTTAAAAGTTAATATAAATATATTTTCATAATAAAGTTATGCAGTATGGACAGGAGAGCAACAAAAAGACTCTTAAACCCAGCCATTCCTGTTAGAGAATATGGGACATGTAGACAGTGACCTGTGCATTTGTATATTATACAGTCCTATGGAGCAAAAATATTCTCCCCATCTTATACTCAGGTATCACTATAGTATTATGTACATAGACCTAGCCTGACAGACAATGCCCCTATTAATAGATACAAGGTGCCAATAAGACAAAGCATGCTTGTATGCAATTTCCTATAGATCTATAATGATTATTTATCAGCTAAGCATAGGAGTCACTACATATATCCGGGGCTCTGGACTACATACACAAAAGGACTGGCAGAGCTGAAGCCGGACAATGTGCTGCTAATGGACAGGGAGTGTCACCATATCAAGCTGGGAGACTTTGGATTGACTGTGCGGGGAGCCTGGTGTCCACCATACCCCATATTACTCCATTCATGTCCTCAGAATTATATAACAAGGAACAATGAGTAGGTATAAGCCCTAGTGTAGAGAACTGGACTATTTGGGTACTTTGTAGGTTTGACAGTAGTTCTTCTGAAACCACGTAACTGTAGGCTATATGCATAGATTCTACATGCACTGACAACAAGCTTCAGGCCTTACTCCTCTACCAACTAATAGGGAGAAGTTACCAGTAGAAGCCTTAACCATGTGTAACCTGGTCCACACCATGACTTTCTATCCTCTTGGTCTTAGACTACATTAACATCCCATGGAAGGCCGATATGACAGACTGTTACTGATTTCTCTTCCTCCTCAATGTCAGTCATTGTAGAAGACAGCGAGGAATAAGACATTATAGAGAGCAAGAAGACAGTACAACAAGCCTCAGGATAGAAGACAACCCACTCCTAATTGTCCCGTCCAAAAATATTGCATAGACTCTTGGATCTAAAGTGGAAGTTACATAAGAGTTCTTGCTGGAAAAGTTATTGCAAGAAATTCTTGAATAACTGGCCTACAACAGTGGGAACACCAAACCATAGAACTTTACCCCCCTATAGTATGGATGTTGGCTGACTGGTTTGTGTCACATTGTTGAGCCCCCCAGCAATCCAATAACTGGAATGTTTTACCCCCATCCTAATTGTAGTAGTGGACGAGGAATGTGCAGCCTTCTCATACATTTCATTGAGCGTGCTGGAAATAGCTGAAGGACAGGGATTGTCACCATATCAAGTTGGGAGACTTTGGATTCACTGTGTGCGGGAGCCTGGTGTCCACCATACACCAATATTACTCCATTCATGTTCTCAGAATTATGTAACAAGGAACAATGGTGATGTGTGTGGTTAAGCCCTAGAGTACATAACTGGACTTTTGGGGGTACTTTGTAAGTAGTTCTTCTGAAACCAGGTAACTGTAGGCCATATGCATAGGTTCTACATGCACTGACAACAAGCTTCAGGCCTTACTCCTCTACCAACTAATAGGGAGAAGTTACCAGTAGAAGCCTTCACCATGTGTAACCTGCCCCTCACCCAGGACCCCTCTACCTGACATTATGTGCTCATGGACTGACTACATTAATGTCCCATGGAAGGCTGATGTTATACTGACGCTGAGGCAGTAGAGGAGGAAGATGAATTTATAACATCCATTCTAGGAGACAGCTCTTAGAAATAATCATTCATGAAGATCACACCAAGCCTCAGGATAGAAGACAATCCATTCTTAGGGAGCCTTCACACTAACGCCGGGCTCAATGTGTGCTTATTTTTACTGGCGTAGACATGAGAGGGTAGAGTTTATGCTGCTTTTTTACTATGAGCGTATACGGCCGTGTTTTTTGCTCACAAACGTTTACGCAAGCAAAAAAAAATGCGGCTGTAAACGCTGCGTATACACATAGTAAAAAAAAACTCCATGTAAACGCGAGGTAAATGCTACCCTCGCATTTCTACACCAGTAAAAATAAGCACAGATTGAGCCCAGCGTTACTCCATGTCAAGGCTCCCTTACTCATCCGGTCAGGAAACGCTGCACTAACTCTTGGATATGAAGTGGAAATTCCTAATGTTAGTGCAGCCCAGGTGCTTGGATCGGATGGGGAAACTGCTCATGTAAAAGGGTGTAGCTAGATATACCCAGGCCCCCTATAATATTAGGCCTCAGGACAGACCCCCTGTATTAGCTCCAAGTCTGGGGTTACAAGTAGTACCTCAAATTATTCACTATGAGGCAGAAGTTTTGTTTGATATTGGTACCTGCTGGGCCACCTGTGAGGGGTCAGAGGACTAAGGCCTCATACACATGACCACCATTTATCCACAACTGCAGACAGAAGTACAGACCCAGACATTAAGGATTCTGTACTCACAGCTGTAGTTTGTGTTTCAGGAAGGGCCGCATCTAAAGAAGTGGGCGCAGGCCCAGCCTGACTGGGATTTCCTAGTCTTGCACGTGCCTGGTTCTGCAGCACCACAAGGGTTAACTCCTTGTTAAATGCTGTTTACAGTTCATGGCCCGGTCTCCAGGTGGTGACCGGGCAATGACCCTCACTGCATGATATATATATCCCCTCTCCTTCCTCTCATTCCCTGTCTCTTCCCCGGATTAAAGCTTTCCCTCCCGCCCGATGTGAGCGTTCTATGGTGTGGTTTTGTTTTGTGTTTTTTCTTTTCTTCTTTTTCAAGATACCGTCCTTCTGTCACGACAGCCGGCGGTTGGAAGGTCTGGCAGGGCACACTAAGGTCATTTGGGGAGAATATGGGAGACCCAAGGTATAGGGTACCCCCCCTTTTCAGTTATGTTCATGGGAGAAATTGCATATTAAAACGAGTAATGGATGTTTTGCCAAGCAGTATTCTGACTTATTGTCCGCTTTCGAGTCCGCGTTGCGGCTGGGAGCTGTTATCCTACTGCTTCCCCTTTTGGTGGGCCCAGTCAGACCTCCCATTTGTATAGTTGTTTTATTTACTTGTTTAAATAAATAGGCTGTTGTGGCCGTTCTAATCCATCGGAATCTTGTGTCTGTCTCAGTTATTAAGTAGTAAGTAGCTATTTTCTATTGTCAGTAAACAGGTTTGGGGTTAATCCTTTGTTTATTTAGAAGGACTTGGGGATATCCCAGTCAAGGGGACATTTCTAGCTCTAACAAAATATTTCTCCTGGAAGCATCGCAGGTTGGGATGTCGGTGTAAATTTCCAGAGCTGTGGACTACATGCATGGAAGAGGGCTAGTGTAGAGAGGGACGGGGATTGTCACCATATCAAACTGGAAGACTTTGGATTGACTTTGCAGAGAGCCTAGTTTCCATGATGTCCCACATTATCCCATTCATAAACCCTCACAGTTGTGACAAACCACACTAAGCAATGGTATAAGTCCTAGTGTGGATACCTGGGATCTCTGGGTACTTCTCTGTAGCTTTGACTGGATATTTCCCCTAATAGCAAGCCACTGTAGGAGACGTGTCCCAACTACACGCCTGTCTCCTCTACCAACTAATAGGGAGAAGTTACCAATAGAAACCTTAACCATGTGTAACCAGCCCCTCACCCAAGACCCTTCTACCTGACATTATGTGCATTGTCAAAAATGCTAATGTCCCATGGAGGGCTGATGTGTCTACAATAAGGGGATTCCTCAAAAATTTGTAGCCTCAAGAATTACAGCAGTTTTATTCCAGTTCACAGGATTTATAAAAAAGTAGTCAGGCACATACACGGCCACGTCACCATTCAGTCTTTAGCAGTAAGGAATCCCCAGTCTCCTGATAGGCAGGACATATATCCTGGGTCCTGTATACTGTGGATATCTATGAAGGTAAAACTTTACTACATTATATGATGAATAGCTGATCTGTATAAGGTCTCTTCACCGTCCTGCAATGGTCATGTTGTGGATAAAGTGAATAATGGTCAGAATAAGCTGCTGAGTGAATGAAGACAAGCTGCTCTCGCCATGTCACCGATAAATAACATGTTATATCAGGGGGTCCAAACCTTACTGGAAAGATTATCTACCACAATATACATAAAAGCAGAAAGGATATTACTAAGATGGCTCCTCATGGACTCACAAGGGAACAAAATAGACCCCAGGCTAACTTCACAACAATTCTGAGCCCATTATGAAGCCCTGTATAACATTAAGGGGACCCCTCCACTCCCCAACCCTCCACTACAGTTAGTCAGTTTTCTGAGCTCATGTTTCTGCCTGAGGTCTCTGTAGAGAGTTTACAGCAACTTTCTGGTGGAGGAAATCTCATGTCTAAGGTCACATAAGGCCCCGGGTCCTGACAGCTCCTCTGACCCCCATTAGGCTTTTCTGATATTTTATCTCCACATTTTACTGACATTTATCAGTATGGCCACCAATGGAAGCTTTCCAGCTGAAGTGTGAGGTGACAATAGTCACTGCCGAAACCTAATTTCCATCCCATTTCTTTACTTGTGATAAAGTTTACACTGAAGTTCCGGCTACTGGACTATATAAGATTCAAATGCAACTATTAAGGCCCAAAAAAGTGGGTTGTGTTGCTGGGCGGCAGCACCTGGAACCTCATTCAATGGGCAGAGGAATCTCATTCACCATCTCTGCTCCTTGCTCTGGACACAGAAGGGCTTTGGTAGAGTTCATTGGGGATGTGAAGCATGGGATTGCCAAACAGAACACGAGTGGTCTAAAGTCCAAAAAAAAAAAAAAAAAATTCCACTATGTACAATATAATCCTTGTATTTCAGGCTATATAGTCCACTATGACACCTAATGGAATCCTTTTATACCATAGACATTTCCCATAATCCTATGCAGTTCTCTAACACTACGTCTTACAAGGTCAGAGCAGACACGTCCTACTACAGCTCCCAGGTCAGAGGTTAAGGGGAGACATTTTCACTGAACAAGTCTATAGAAAAATGTTCCCCATGGGAATACACTTAAACATTTACTCACAGCCATGATTAGAAGGTGGAGACTTGGGGGGGGGGGGGGGGATGAAAAAAGGGAAATCAACTAAAATCCAGATGGCTAAGGAGAGCAAAGACTAATTCCCAAAAAATTTAAATCGTGTAAATGAAAACAAGGTCAGAACAAGTAGGTCTCCTGGATCATGGTAATGGAGAGCTGGTCACCAGGGATCAAGAAAAAGCAGAGCTACTATATGAGGTCTATACCTTTGTATATAGTATAAGTAAAAAAAAAAAAAAGTTAATTGCCGCTCGCCATATCCTGGGAGTCAAGAAGCTGGAAGGACTCTCTCCATTAAATACATAGAAATAGCTTGTAAAATTCAGCTCCAACCAGATAAACATTAATATCCAAAGTCCGAAAGTTATTTAAAAACTTCCAAATTTATTGTTAATCCATTTAAAAAAGGTACAAACGACCAAGTCCGGAACAATAGCTACGCGTTTCGGTGCATTGCACCTTCTTCATGGCATAAACTATACTCAATCATTTGTTTATAAAGGAAACACCGGACTTCCCAACTCCACCTTTGTATACAGAAGAACAGGCAGCTGATGTAGGTGGACAAGCTGTTATGGAAGCGAGAACAACAAGTTAAATGCACAGACATTTAGGATGTTTATGGAATAATTTAGATTTAAAAAAACAAACAAAAAAAACACTTGATTGACTATTAAGTGTTTAACGATTGACAGTTGTCATAGATTTCAGATCAGTGGTCTCCAACCTGTGGCATCTAACTCTTGCCTTTGGCTGCTGAGGCTCGGTGTGATCATTAGTTTTCCTACTGGTGGGAACCACAGGTTAGAGATCAGGACCCTAGAGGACATGATTTGTGCTGAATTCCAAGACAGATTTTGTATCTCAAGACACTAAATGGCTTCTTCTGCTGTACTAGGATGGAAGTGCAGAAGCAATGGTGCAGAATTGTGCATTATAGTTGACAAGCTCCAAAATAAATGCACAGTAATGAACTGGAGTATAGAGACCTGAAACCAGACACATTTACTAAACTGATGAGTAATAGAGATTTTAGCCCGAGACTGTAGTTACCATCATTCCTTCCTAGTCTCCATGCTGGGTAAATTGCCACGACAATGATGTGAACCCACTGTGCTACCAAACCGGTTTGGCTTTGGGCCACTCCTAAGGGCGTTGTCTAAGTAGCCTCCCCGGTATTCACCCTTTAACCCCCATACGGGGATCTGGACTTCGCTGCGAGGAGACTACCAGGTCGCTACCTCTTGGAGTGGTCCCGGTATTGGTAGCAGCTGGCCAAGTAAATTCTGGTGCAGAGAACCAGAGGTCAGACAGGAGAGTAGTCGCTTTTCAGGCCAAAGGTCAGTGTGGACAGCACACATTTAGGGTCAGCCGCCAAACCTGAGGTCAGGACAGGTAGCAGAGGTACTGAGGTCAGGAACAGTGATCAGCAGTAAAAGGAGTTTATAGCTCAGTAGTCAGTTACATAAGCTGGGTCATATACTGCGCCATCAATATCACTGCCACCATCCTATATATAAAATACATAAGTATATCTTTAGATCCTGTTCTCTGTAGCTTGGGATGCACTAAAGGAAACAGTATTGCAGTACAAGTCTCCACTTTAAGGCATCTCATCGCTGAAACATGTCGGCTTCAAATAAAAAAAAGTTGGTTGTTGGTGCGGACTATCCAAGGAGAGATCATAAAGTTACAATGCTCAGCCTTTTGTCATAGCTTTAGGTTATTGATTGAGTTTATTTAATGGCTCATTTATCCATCTATTCGCCTAGCTCCTTAGGCTGCTTATACAGAGCTAACTCAATGACGAGAGTCTCTAAATGGCAAAGCTTGAGGATTTAATCAATTAACTATGTAAGAAACAGCTCTACATCCAGTTACTAGTGTAAGGAGAGTGACCTCAATCCTTGTAGATGCTCCTGTATAGAGATAAAGGAAGAGCCAAGGATTTCATTGAGTTATTCCAAGATTACCCAGTTACTATTGCTCTTCCCTGGTTTATTCAGTTGATGTCATTGCTTGAAGGTTTGGGGTCTTGACTTGGCTGCCATATGTCTACAAAATGATCAATACCCTATCGTAACAATTCAGCCATAGCACAAGTGTATGCTTTATTTTACCTAGTCCATGGGTTAAGAAAAGTTTATTGATGTAATTGCTGGGAGGTTTGACTGCCGAGACCCCAAGAGCTGAGGTATTTTATCCCCATCTTAAGTGTAGTGGCAGAAGCAGAAGTTGTGTCCTTGCTCCATTTCAATAAGTGTCAGGAAGGACTGAAGTTCTGTGCTTGGCCATCTATGAGACTAGCGGGGCAGGTATTTGATATCCCAATCACAACTATGTATAGCCCCGGAGTGGGATTGGAGTGTGAGCAGTGTCCCCGGCCTAGCAAGTGGCACAACCAGTATCCCCATTAATCTCACTTTCCGGTCTCCTCTGCTGGGTTGCATTAGATATAAGGCATTCACCTCACCTATCCCAGACGGCAGAGTCTGTAGTGTTATGGCAGGTTTCAGGTTTATGACGGAGCTTCTTTGTGAAAGCAAATACCATAGACCTGGACATGGCCATATAATAACCCTCCATATACTGGATATTCCTGTAGAGTTATTATATGGCCATGTCCAGGTCTATGGTATTTGCTTTCACAAAGAAGCTCCGTCAAACCTGAAACCTGCCATAACACTACAGAATCTGCAGTCTGGGATAGGTGAGGTGACGGCCTTATATCTAACGTGAAAGTACAGTACATGCAGAGTATGATTTTGACCTCTTTCACATTCCTGGCCTAAAACTCTGCAGGTAAAGGCGGCTGAAAGGCCTCAATCTCTGCTGGTAGCTCAGCTTAAGGGCCTGTAACTTCATTTGGAAGGGCTCATGTTAAGGGCTAGAAAAGTGAATTTTGGAAGGTCTTACCACATCTCACACATCCACAATGACAGTTTAGGGTGGGGACTGAAGGATTTCCTATTGTCTATTCCATATGTGGTTGTCATGGGCAATGTGATTTAAAGGGGTGCTTGTTGATGTTTGTTGAGCTTAAATTTGGGTTTGTGTCCATCCATTTGGGGAGTAAAGAAGGTTTCCAGATATTTTCCCACTTTGATAGAAGTTTTTGGAGTGTGGAAAGTGTGTAGTTGTTAAGCTGTGATGTTGGGGTAATACAGTGACTTGGGCTTGTTAGATGCCCCCAGAGCTTCCCCTGCTGTCCCAGTTGCATTCCAGGGTGTTGACATCATTTCCTGGGGTGTCATAGTGGACTTAGTGACCCTCCTGAGTCAAATGGTGGGATCCCCTGAAACTAAGCATTTTCTCCCATATGTAAGGGGCTTGTGGAATAACTGTCATTTGTCTGATCTTCTGCTGCTGAAAGACCAAATTGCAGGGCAAATCTATTCACAAAAGAACCCCCCCTACAGCTCAGAGAAAAATGGTATGTTCCAGAGAGGAAAAGCGTGTGACTACAGGAAGCTGCAGGCAGAAGGAGACACATGTCCTGCTAGGAGGACCTGCTGCAGGGCTGCTGTGCCCATTAAGGACTTTCCTTTGATAAACAAGGGCCCTGAGAGACTTCACTTTTCCTGCCTTGTGTCAGCTTGTAAACAGAGGTACGTGGGAGTGTGAGGGGCCATACAGCTCGGTCAAGCATTAAAGCAGCTTTGTGTGCTGGAAGAAAAAGCAGGCCTCTGTCTGGAAGATTGATATGGTGCACCGGGTTACTGACTTTAATAGAGGCCTCTCCTAGACAATGCATGCAGGTTCTAACTAAGGACACTAGAGAGGTAACTACCACAATCTGTTGTGTACACTGCCATATTGAAGTTATACGTTTTGCTTAGCTACTGTATGCTTATTTCTTACGTTCTCATTCCCTTCCCCTCCTTTCTTTATTAAACTGTTTTATATTGTTGTTCCGTGCAGTTACTGCGTATATCACCTGCTCCCCATCACACAGACTATAATGGGGTTCAATAGTTGAATATTGAGAGGCTAGTCGAAACGAATAGCGAACATCAAATATTTTACTGTTTGCTCATCTCTAGATATTACTCCTGGGTGGGGGCAACTGAAAAAGATTGGATGTACCAGCTATTCAGACAGTGGCAGAAAACTTCAGGACTTACACCGCTACCTACAAATTGGGAGACCGTGACAAGCGTTACAGATATTCAGCTTACTGTTTGCTGAAGACCCCTCTGATCGACATTCTGTGGTCTTGGACCAAATTAATAACCTGAATATTGAGCAGCTATTCGAAACGAGTATCGAATATTTTACTGTTTGCTTATCTCTAATAAATAGGAAAGCCAGTATTACCAGTTATAAAGCTACAATAGAGCCATCATCCAAACTGGAGGTACAGGACATCACTAAGTGCTACAAAATCATCGAGAGCCCAGGCCGGGGAATGTAGGGACAAGTTGTATTTGCAAAAAAATAAAAAGTTATGTGAACAAGAGTGAGGGGGTGTAATGTCAATGAGCAGTGACTGGGCCTTGTTCAGGACAAAGTCATACAGATTTATGTGTTTAAAAAAATAAAATTTCATCTGTTGGCATACAAATATATATATTTTTTTTCAGAATCTTCAGAATAAAAAAGGCCGCTAGTCTGCAATGTAACCCAGTTACTTCAGAATATGCAAGACCACCATCTCCTTGGCCTAATGGTACTTGTCTGTTGGAATCAGCCTGTCACCCGCAAGCCAACAATACCCTGTGAAGTGTACAGGACGCATTGGGATCTGCACTTACTACCTAAACCTCATGCAACCGCATGAAACCCCAGCAGGCCGTCCAGTGTAATCTCACTCTTCTCGGTGCTTTGGCTAACATTATACTAACAGTTTTTCAGAATGCCATCTTGTATGGTCTGTGGCTGTGTATTAATCTTGTGATGTCTCCATTGGCCTACAGGCTTGTCTTCAGCAGTCAGTACTGGGGCTCATATGGGCCAATACAGAGACAACCTGGAGCAGATGGTGCAGGAGGAGGTCACTGGAAAGCTTTATGACAATGGCCACATCTGCTCTCTGCAGGTCAAGAGATCCCTATTCACACTATGTTAAAAGGATTCTACCAGATGTGATTCTGACCATTCCCCCTCCCCCCCCCCCCCAAAAAAAAAAAAAAAAAAAAAAAAATCTCCTTGCCGGACCAGAGCATAAGGTCATTTGAAGTCCCATCTACCAGTCAGTTCTCAGCAGGAGAGTCTTCCTCACCGGCACCAGTGTAATCGCCATTGTGTGACAGCCCAACCAACAATGAAGTCCTCAACTAACTGCAACATCCTCACTTATATATTACAATGATGTTGCTGGAGTAATGTCGGC
This sequence comes from Leptodactylus fuscus, assembly GCF_031893055.1. NCBI lineage: Eukaryota > Metazoa > Chordata > Amphibia > Anura > Leptodactylidae > Leptodactylus > Leptodactylus fuscus. The sequence continues at coordinate 222,728,889 of NC_134267.1, read as the reverse complement.
CGCACCATCTACTATCCTTATTATGTAAGAACAATCCCCTATGACAAGGAAAAGGAGGATTATTGACACCCAAGTAACTGGTAACATGTAATGGATGTGACCAATATCCCGCTACAATATCCAGGACTACTGATGTGACATCACTGACTACAAGCCACTCGCACCGCAGTTCTGGGCTCTGAAACTTCCAGGACGTTCTATATAGCAAGTGCTCATTTACCAGGAATACAGATCATCACTGTCAGGGACAAAAACTAACAGATCTACATCTGCATAAAGCATTGTGGGGTCATGTGCAAGTTGTCTACAGTGTAGCAAAGAAAACAGAGCCAGAAGAAAGTTTCTATTATTGAGCCACAAAAACCTAAATTTGTATATGGACAATAATCCTTCACCTAGGAAAAGGTCTGGTCACCCAACACCAGCAGAAACTTCCCAAATACAGTTTGTAGAATTGGTAATTCCCTTTCCAGAATCAGATGAACCCCATCACTATTTGGCTCCAGGTGAATAGGAGACATCATGGACTACAAGGACAGGAGAACGTCCAGTTATATGGCAGCGTCCACTCATGTTATGGAGCAGGATTAGGTTATGACTCCATACTAGTAACTGCAAAAACCAATGTTATATGGAGGATATTTACCTAGTGAGAGTCCTGCCATTATACTCTGTACATGGGGATGACAGTACAAAGACCAAAAAGTTCTCGATTGTCAGTGAAGGGGGGGGGGGGGGGATATTTACACATCAACATTAGACAAATGCAAAAATCCTATAATATAATGCAAAAGTTGTATTGGAAATCGTCCTATTACACAAATCGTTAGACCTTGGTATTTCCTATGGATCATCCCGTACAATTTGGTCATTTTCTGTGGAGCTTATTCTGCCGCTCATTTTGGTTACATTTAATAAAAGATTGTGCTGAACCCATGTGGAATACCTGATCCAACAAGGAGTAGCCATTCATGTCACTGCAACAGTCAGACATGTATCAAATCTAAGGGCCCCTTCACACGATGTAAGCGCACCGCTCATTTATACAAGTGTCCAAGCACAGCGCTTCCAAACAGAGCCCATTGATTTCAATGAGAAGCGCGCGTATGTGCCGATATACGCTTGCTTCCCATTGAAAGCAATGGGCTCTGTTTGGAAGTGCCGTGCTCGGACATGTGTATAAGTGAGCGGCGCGCTTACAGCATGTGAAGGGGTCCAAAAGCTCATGAGAAACACTATATAATGTGACACTCATGTGTATTGTCCACTACTAAATTCAGAATGGAGCAAAACAAAGATCAAAACCAATAACTGTCCCAAGGATAGAGATAGATTTCTATTTTCCCACCCCAAACAATCTGTTGGTACATAAGGACATCCCATTTTAATAAGCCACCATTAATAGTCTACCATATAACCAGAGACTGTGATATGAGGACACTTGGTCACACAACCAGAGACATATGATGGCTAGACACCAGGACAACACCAATGTCCATCATTGTATATCAGGGGCATATACACAGCAATATTCTCTGGGCAAAAAGGTAGACAATTTTAAGAGGTGGAAGTTGGTTAAATATATATTTTTTATTTGTCAAGTTTAAAAAGTTATGCAGTATGGACAGGAGAGCAACAACAATGAGTCTTATACCCGACCATTCCTGTTAGAGAATATGGACGTGTAGATAGTGACATGTGCATTTGTATATTATACATTTCTTGGAGCAAAGATATTCTCCCCATCTTATACTCAGGTATCACTGGATGTCACTATAGTATTATGTACATAGACCTAACCTGACAGATAATGCCCCTATTAATAGATACAAGAAGCCAATAAGACAAAGCATGGGTGTATCTAATTTCCTATAGATCTATAATGATTATATATCAGCTAAAGATACGAGTCACTACATATATCCAGGGCTCTGGACTACATACACAAAAGGACTGGCAGAGCTGAAACCGGACAATGTGCTGCTAATGGACAGGGATTGTCACCATATCAAGCTGGAAGACTTTGGCTTGACTGTGCGGGGAGCCTGGTGTCCACCATACCCCATATTACTTCATTCCTGTCCTCAGAATTATATAACAAGGAACAATGAGTAGGTATAAGCCCTAGTGTACATAACTGGACTTTTTGGGTTCTTTGTAGCTTTGACAGTAGTTTTGCTTGCAACCAGTTAGAAAAGGTGCGGGGGGGGGGGGGGGGGAGAGAGAAAAAAAAAAAAAAAAAAAAAAAAAAAAAAAAAAAAGCCTATACCGCCGCTTCTCTTCCTTCCTGGACCTGTCTAAGTTAAAGTGTTCCAAAGGGAGCAGGGAGAAAATCTCCACATACTCCCCTTTCCATATTTTTCCCCTCACATCCTGTTTCAAGTGAGCCCCGAGGGGGCCCTCGAAACAGACGTAAACCTCCCCTTTCGCCGCATCGGCAAGTCTTTCCTCAGCCTTATCCCCAGTCTTATCACCCTCCTTGTCCTTCTCCTTGCTACCCGAAACCCCGACATTATTCTCCGTCTCCACCTGAGTGCCCGATACACCTGTGCCTGCCGACGCAGAAGTAACCCCACTACCCGGACTAATCCCCACCCATGCTGGAACTGGAGACGGCGCCGCTTGAAATGACCGAAACATGGAACCCATCAATCCCATAAAATCCATAACACCCCTGCCCACCTCCCCAGGGAAACCAACCCCACCCTGGCTCAATGAGAGGAAACTGCATGGTAAACACAGAAGTTGACTCACCTGACTGCCTGGGGCTAGCCACCCCATCAGCCGCCATTCCGGAATCCAGCTGAACAGCAGGCAGATGACCACTTGACCCGCTGGCTTCCATCCTCTGTACCACGGAAGGGACTGCAGCACTGGAGAGTTCAGACCCCCTATCCAGAGATGAGGAAGGAGTCGCTGGGCCTGGTGACTGCAACAACCCAGTCACGCTGACGGCTAGGTCCAAAGGAATTAGCCCGCTTGCCTCCACATGCTGAGGGCCCGTGAGCCCCGGCCCTGTCGATGCTGAGTCCAACCCACGCTGAGCAACTGCCGGGCCAACCACGGAAGCTCGTGGCACTGCCGACAACGGTCCAGAAATCCTGCTGGTAGTAGGAGAGGACGGAGGCGCGGCCTGCCGCCTCCGTCTCGGGTCCCGCCTGCTAGATGGATTCCTCCCTCCCCTCGGTTGCCTCCTGGCAGCAGACCTAGGAGTACCTTGGGTTGGAGGGTCCCGTGAGGGGCTCCTGCGACGGCACTGGACCCGAGAGGCCTTGTCGGGACTCAGGCGCGCCGGAGGCCTGGTCCTCCGCGGCCGTCTGGGTGAAGGTGGGGAAGGCGCTGCCGGCGCCTCCCCAGGCCCTCGTAGAAGGCTGCGCAATTGGTCATGCAGCCACTCCGGAACGCGGTGCTCTGCAGTTCGCTGATAAGATCTTCTAATGCCGACATGGCAGCTGCTCGGTGCCAGAGACAAGTTTCCCTATGTACTGCAGCAGCGCGACTGCTGCGCTTTGGCAGGCTTTTCCTTTAAAAGGCCGCCCCCTCACCCAGTCATGAAGACGCAACTTGCGGCGTCATTCAAATTAACCAATCGCCTCCAGGCCGGCCCCACGTCATGTGAGGCTTCCCTGAGCGCTGTGCTTCGTCCAGTCTCTTCTTGAGTGTATCCAGTTTCATAAAGATCTATAATGATTATATATCAGCTAAGGATAGGAGTCACTACATATATCCAGGGCTCTGGACTACATACACAAAAGGACTGGCAGAGCTGAAGCTGGATAATGTGCTGCTAATGGACAGGGATTGTCACCATATCAAGTTGGGAGACTTTGGATTGACTGTGTGCGGGAGCCTGGTGTCCACCATACCCCATATTACTCCATTCATGTCCTCAGAATTATGCAACAAAGAACAGTGTGGGGGAGGGGGGGGTATAAGCTCTAATGTAGATAACTGGACTTTTAGGGTACCATGTAGCTTTGACACTTATGAAACCAGGTAACTGAAGGCTATATGCATAGGTTCTACATGCACTGACAACAAGCTTCAGGCCTTACTCCTCTACCAACTAATAGGGAGAACTTCCCAGTAGAAGCCTTCACCATGTGTAACCTGCCCCTCACCGTGACTTTCTATCCTCTTGGTCTGCGACTACATTAACATCCCATGGAAGGCTGATATGACAGACTGACATTGAGGTGGAAGAGAAATCAGTGAGTCATTGTAGAAGACAGCGAGGAAGAAACTATAGATAGCCAAGAAGACGGTACACCAAGCCTCAAGATAGAAGACAACCCACTCCTAATTGTCCCATCTAAAAATATTGCATAGACTCTTGGATCTGAGGTGGAAATTACATAAGTGTTCTTGCAAGAGAGTTAAAATTCTTGGCCGAGTGGCCTACAGCAGTGGGAACACCAAACCATATCCAACATCCATAGTATAGGGGGTAAAGTGCTGACTGGTGGGTGTCACATTGTGGAGACCCCCCCCAGCAATCCAATAACTGGAGTGTTTTACCTCCATCCTAATTGTAGTAGTGGATGAGGAATGTGCAGCATTGTCCTATTCATTTCATTGAGCATGCTGGAAATAGATGAAGTCCTGCGCTTGGCTCGCTAAGACACTCATTGATATTAATAGGACTGGCTCATGTGTATTGTCCACCACTACATTCAGAATGAGGCAAAACAAAGTTCGAAATCAATAAGGGTCCTATGGATAGGGCTATTATTTTGTGCTATAACTGAGACAACCTTTGTTGTAAGATAAGAACATCCCATTTTAATAAACCACCATTAATAGTCTACCATATAACCAGAGACTGTGGTTGTGTGACCAAGTGACCTCAGAGAAATGGACATGATGGCTAGACACCAGAACAACACCAATGTCCATCATTGTATATCAGGGGCATATACACAGCAATATTCACTGGGGGAAATTAAGGTAGAAAATATTTTAAGAGATCAAAAGGGGTTAAAAGTTAATATAAATATATTTTCATAATAAATTATGCAGTATGGACAGGAGAGCAACAACGAGAGTCTTAAACCCAGCCATTCCTGTTAGAGAATATGGGACATGTAGACAGTGACATGTGCATCTGTATATTATACAGTCCTATGGAGCAAAAATAGTCTCACTATCTTATACCCAGGTATTACTGGATGTCACTATAGTATTATGTATATAGACCTAACCTGACAGACAATGCCCCTATTAATAGATACAAGGAGCCAATAAGACAAAGCATGCTTGTATCCAATTCCCTATAGATCTATAATGATTATATCAGCTAAGGACACACACAGGGCTGGCACAGAGCTCAAGCCAGAGAATGTGCTGCTAATGGACAGGGATTGTCACCATATCAAGTTGGGAGACTTTGGATTGACTGTGTGGGGAGCCTGGTGTCCACCATACCCCATATTACTCCAATATATTCATGTCCTCAGAATTATATAACAAGGAACAATGAGTAGGTATAAGCCCTAGTGTAGAGAACTGGACTTTTTGGGTACTTTGTAGGTTTGACAGTAGTTCTTCTGAAACCAGGTAACTGTAGGCCATATGCATAGGTTCTACATGCACTGACAACAAGCTTCAGGCCTTACTCCTCTACCAACTAATAGGGAGAAGTTACCAGTAGAAGCCTTCACCATGTGTAACCTGCCCCTCACCCAGGACCCCTCTACCTGACATTATGTGAATTGGTCTTCAAACATTTTAATGTCCCATGGAGGGCTGATGTGTCTACAGTAAGGGGATTCCTCAACAGTTTTGGCCTCTAGCAGTTTTATTCCTGTTCATGGGATTTATAGAAAGTCCTGCACATACACGGCCACGTCACCATTCAGTCTTTAGCAGTAAGGAATCCCCATTCTCCTGATAGGCAGGACATATATCCTGGGTCCTGTATACTGTGGATCTCTCATCTATGAAGGTAAAACATTACTACATTATATGCTGAATAGCTGATCTGTATGAGGTCTCTTCACCGTCCTGCAATGGTCATGTTGTGGATAAAGTGAATAATGGTCAGAATAAGCTGCTGAGTGAATGAAGACAAGCTGCTCTCGCCATGTCACCGATAGATAACATGTTATATCAGGAGGTCCGAACCTTACTGGAAAGATTATCTACCACAATATACATAAAAGCAGAAAGGATATTACTAAGATGGCTACTCATGGACTCACAAGGGAACAAAATAGACCACAGGCTAAATGCACAACAATTTTGAGCCCATTATGAACCCTGTATAACATTAAGGGGACCCCTCCACCCCACAACCCTTCACTATAGTTATTGTCAGTTTCCTGAGCTCATGTTTCTGCCTGAGGTCTCTGTAGAGAGTTTACAGTAACTTTCTGGTGGAGGAAATCTCATGTCTACGGCCACATAAGGCCCCGGGTCCTGACAGCTCCTCTGACCCCTATTAGACTTTTCTGATATTTTATCTCCACATCTTACTGACATTTAATCAGAACAGCCACCGATGGAAACTTTGGCAGAACCTAATGTTTCAGCTGGAAAGATTAGTTTCCATCCCATTTCTTAACTTGTGATAAAATTTACACCAGAGTTCCAGCTACTAGACTATATAAGATTCCACCTCAACTATTAAGGCCCATAGAGTGAGCTTTGTTACTGAGCAGCAGCACCTGGAGGTTTATGAACCTCATTCAATGGGCAGAGGAGTCTCATTCACCATCTCTGCTCCTTGCTTTGGACACAGAAGGGGTTTGGTAGCGTTCATTGGCAATCCTATGCTTCACAACCCCAAACAGAACACGATTGGTTAAATGTCCAAATAGACTTGCTTTAGGAAGGCCAACTTTAAATAAAAAAACCTCCATATGTATACAATATAATCCTTGTATTTCAGTCCACTATGACACCTAATGGAATCCTGAATCTGGGCAAAGAGACCTATGAACAAACTGTCATGGAGTGAAAAGAAAATCCAAGTTACATGCAAGAGGTGTTATGGAATAATCTAGATGAAAGTCAAGCAAGTTGTTTTTTTCTTGTGTTTAATGATTGACAGTTCTCATGGATTTCAGATCAGTGGTCTCCAACCTGTGGCATCTAACTCTTGCCTTTGGCTGCTGAGGCTCGGTGTGATCATTAGTTTTCCTACTGGTGGGAACCACAGGTTAGAGATCAGGACCCTAGAGGACAGGATTTGTGCTGAATTCCAAGACAGATTTTGTATCTCAAGACACTAAATGGCTTCTTCTGCTGTACTAGGATGGAAGTGCAGAAGCAATGGTGCAGAATTGTGTATTATAGTTGACAAGCTCCAAAATAAATGCACAGTAATGAACTGGAGTATAGAGACCTGAAACCAGACAGATTTACTAGATTGAGAAGTAATGTAGAGACTTTACCCTGACACTGTAGTTACTATCATTCCTTCCTTGTCTCCATGCTGAGTAAATTGCCACGACAATGGATGTGAACCCCACTGTGCTACCAAACCGGTTTGGCTTTGGGCCACTCCTAAGGGCGTTGTCTAAGTAGCCTCCCCGGTATTCACCCTTTAACCCCCATACGGGGATCTGGACTTCGCTGCGAGGAGACTACCAGGTCGCTACCTCTTGGAGTGGTCCCGGTATTGGTAGCAGCTGGCCAAGTAACTGATGCAATGCACCAGAGGTCAGGCAGGATTGTAGTCTGGATTAAGGCCAGTACACATTTGTGGTCAGTAGCCAAGCCTGAGGTCAGGACAGGCAGCAGAGGACTGAGGTCAGGAACAGTGATCAGCAGTAAGAGGAGTTTACAGCTCAGTACTCAGGAGACAGTCTGGGATCAGCAAATGGGTTGAAGTATAAATATAATAGACAAGGCAAAGTCAGGTACATAAGCTGGGTCATATACTGCTCCATCAATATCACTCCCACAATCCTATATATAATATAGTACATAAGTATATCTTTAGATCCTGTTCTCTGCAGCTTGAGATGCACTAAAGGAAAGTGTTGTAGTACAAGTGTCCACTTTATTACTTTAAGGCAGCTCATCTCTGAAACGTGTTGTGGTTGGCTTCAAATAAGTTGGTTGTTGGTGTGGATTTTCCAATGAGAGATCATAAAGTCTCATAGCTCAGCCTTTTGTCATAGCTTTAGGTTATTGATGGAGACCATTTAATGGTTATCCATCCATTTGCTTAGCTCCTTAGTCCACTTATTCAGAACCTGCGCAATGGCGAGAGTCTTTGGGAACGGCAAAGCTTGAGGATTTAGTTGATTATTTTAAGAGACACAGATCTACATCCAGTTACTGATGTAAGGAGAATGAACTCAACTCCTTGTAGCTGTATAGAGAAAAGAGCCAAGGATGTCATCAAGTTATTCCCAAGATACCTCTGGAAGGTGAGGAGAAGGCAGTTACACAGCTTGGATTATCTCCACTGAAGAGACCCAAGCACCACCACACATACTATTGCTCTTCCCTGGTTTATTCAGTTGATGTCATTGCGTGAAGGTTTGGGGTCTTGACTTGGCTGCCATATGTCTACAAAATGATCAATACCCTATCGTAACGATTCAGCCATAGCACAAGTGTATGCTTTATTTTACCTAGTCCATGGGTTAAGAAAAGTTTCTTACCGATGTAATTGCTGGGAGGTTTGACTGCCGAGACCCCAAGAGCTGAGGTATTTTATCCCCATCTTAAGTGTAGTGGTAGAAGCAGAAGTTGTGCCCTTGATCCATTTCAATAAGTGTCAGGAAGGGCTGAAGTTCTGTGCTTGGCCATCTATGAGACTAGCGGGGCAGGTATTTGATATCCCAATCACAACTATGTATAGCCCCGGAGTAGGATTGGAGTGTGAGCAGTGTCCCCGGCCTAGCAAGTGGCACAGCCAGTATCACCATTACTCTCACTTTCCGGTCTCCTCTGCTGGGTTGCATTAGATATAAGGCCATCACCTCACCTATCCCAGACTGCGGAGTCTGTAGTGTTATGGCAGGTTTCAGGATTATGATGGAGCTTCTTTGTGAAAGCAAATACCATAGACCTGGCCATATAATAACCCTCCATATACTGGATATTCCTGTAGAGTAATGTGGAGTCTCTTTTGTAGGCCATATCGTCACAATGGAAGTCATCAACATTTTCAGTGTCCAGCCATTTCATCTGCCAAGTCTTCGGGATAATCAAGACTCTTGGAGAAGGATTGTACGGACAAGTCGTGCTTGCAGAAGCCTACACAACAGGAATGTGAAAAAAAGGCAAAAATCTGACTCTGCATATACTGTAGACTAATGCTGGCAATATACTGTATTTAAAACTTATTCAGGTGTACAAAATCTCTTTATAGTAAGAATGCTTCCAAAATAGGTTTTGTTTTTGTTGAAGCCTTGAAGCCCCAAACACCCTTAAAGACGGCTCTATGGATTACACTAAACTCCGAGAAGAGAGACGAGAGTCTCGACCACTACACCAGAAGACATAATAGGCTTCTAAGCATCTCATCCACTGAGGAGTTACTAGAGGATTCATTGATCACAAGCTACAATACACCTCTATCCACCACTCAGACCTCTAGTAATACCAGATCCTCCAGATACCAGCAAGATCTCCACTCAATACATCCGAGTCTTTAGGGCTTCCCAGTACTAACACCACTCCCTTCATAAATCACAAAGGAAACTATTTCTACCAAAATCTAGGACTATTACAGTCCAGTAAACTTGGAGAAAATTAGACGTCCACAAGTCAGAAGAAACTGTACAAGACAGAGGCTATAAAAGGGAAAGAAGCCCAGAGACAATATCCACAAGCCAAAGAACAATGTAACACCGACATCTTCACTCTCCTCCTACACAGTCACTGAAGCTGAATCTTGTCTAATGTCCAAGGGTTTATCTTTCTGCCCAGATCAACAACCGAATGATTTGGACTTGTTGATTTGCAGACGTATATTGGAAAGTTCACACTTACTCTTCATTAAACCATAATCAGAGCGTTACTGAATGATCCCAAGTCAAGTAAATAAATTCTATAGACAACTCCCCCCCCCCCATACATACAGGTTACTAGCATTACAAGTCTCACCACAGGAGATACATTCACTCCACTGTTCATCTTATGTTGTAGCCTCCCTTGTGACCTACAATATGTAGGATGAACTATCAGAAGGCCAAGAGAATCAAACATAGGTCTACTATTGTCAATGGCAACCTCAAACATTGTCTCTATACAGTCCTCTGCTATTCAATGCCATCCCCCTCCCCATATCACCCTACTCCACACATTTCAGCTGCCATAGACTGATTCATGGGGGGACATCAGGAGATCCTACAGAAGCAGCAAGAACTGTAGTTACCGAATATATGCAGTCAGAACGGTAGTCCCTGGAGCCCTGATGGTGTGAACTGGTAATTAAGGAGAATTCTTATGCAGAAATAGACGAGTTTATGACTAGACCTGGTCGGCTGCAGGTACAATATATACAAGAGGCTTCATCCACCATTACTAGGCACAAGGCTATAAAAATGGTGGTGCGAGCCAAGTGCTTAATAGACTGAACACAGTTCGTGCAGAAGACAGCGCACACACACACCACATAGCACCAAACAATACAAGATACTCCCTCAGGTATATACAGTTCATCACAAACCCCACACAAGCTGTTCATATACAGTGTATAGAGCGCTGTGCAGACATCCAGGGGTCGTGTGTAAAGGATTTGTGCCCGTCCTTTGTAACTTTCCACATTAGATATAATAAGGCCGTCACCTCACCTATCCCAGACTGCGGAGTCTGTAGTGTTATGGCAGGTTTCAGATGGAGCTTCTTTGTGAAAGTAAATACCATAGACCTGGACATGGCCATATAATAACCCTCCATATACTGGATATTCCTGTAGAGTAATGTGGAGTCTGTTTTGTAGGCCACATCACTTCAACTACAGACTCCACATTACTCTACAGGAATATCCAGTATATGGAGGGTTATTATATGGCCATGTCCAGGTCTATGGTATTTGCTTTCACAAAGAAGCTCCATCATAAACCTGAAACCTGCCATAACACTACAGACTCCACAGCCTGGGATAGGTGAGGTGACGGCCTTATATCTAACGTGACAGTACATGTATAGTAGGATTTTGACCTCTTTCACATTCCTGGCCTAAAACTCTGCAGGTAAAGGCTGAAGTCTCCTGAAGGGCCTCAATCTCTGCTGGTAGCTCAGCTTAAGGGCCTGTAACTGAATTTGGAAGGGCTCATGTTAAGGGCTAGAAAAATGAATTTTGGAAGGTCTTACCACATCACACACATCCACAATGACAGTTCAGGGTGGGGACTGAAGGATTTCCCATTGTCTATTCCATCTGTGGTTGTCATGGGCAATGTGATTTAAAGGGGTGCTTGTTAATGTTTGTTGAGCTTAAATTTGGGTTTGTGTCCATCCGTTTGGGGAGTACAGAAGGTTTCCAGGTATTTTCCCGCTTTGATAGAAGTTTTTGGAGTGTGGGAAGTGTGTAGTAGTTCGGCTGTGATGTTGGGGTAAAACAGGGACTTGGGCTTGTTAGATGCCCCCAGAGCTTCCCCTGCTGTCCCAGTTGTATTCCAGGGTGTTGACATCATTTCCTGGGGTGTCATAGTGGACTTAGTGACCCTCCTGAGTCAAATGGTGGGATCCCCTGAAACTAAGCATTTTCTCCCATATGTAAGGGGCTTGTGGAATAACTGTCATTTGTCTGATCTTCTGCTGCTGAAAGACCAAATTGCAGGGCAAATCTATTCACAAAAGAACCCCCCCCTACAGCTCAGAGAAAAATGGTATGTTCCAGAGAGGAAAAGCGTGTGACTACAGGAAGCTGCAGGCAGAAGGAGACACATGTCATGCTAGGAGGACCTGCTGCAGGGCTGCTGTGCCCATTAAGGACTTTCCTTTGATAAACAAGGGCCCTGAGAGACTTCACTTTTCCTGCCTTGTGTCAGCTTGTAAACAGAGGTACGTGGGAGTGAGTAGCCATACAGCTCGGTCAAGCTTTAAAGCAGCTTTGTGTGCTGGAAGAAAAAAACAGGCCTCTGTCTGGAAGATTGATACGGTGCACCGGGTTACTGACTTTAATAGAGGCCTCTCCTAGACAATGCATGCAGGTTCTAACTAAGGACACTAGAGGGGTAACTACCACAATCTGTTGTGTACACTGCCATATTGAAGTTATACGTTTTGCTTAGCTACTGTATACTTCTTTCTTACGTTCTCATTCCCTTCCCCTCCTTTCTTTATTAAACTGTTTTATATTGTTGTTCCGTGCAGTTACTGCGTATATCACCTGCTCCCCATCACGCAGACTATAATGGGGTTCAATAGTTGAATATTGAGAGGCTAGTCAAAACGAATAGCGAACATCAAATATTTTACTGTTTGCTCATCTCTAGATATTACCCCTGGGTGGGGGCAACTGAAGATTGGATGTACCAGCTATTCAGACAGTGGCAGAAAACTTCAGGACTTACACCGCTACCTACAAATTGGGAGACCGTGACAAGCGTTACAGATATTCAGCTTACTGTTTGCTGAAGACCCCTCTGATCGACATTCTGTGGTCTTGGACCAAATTAATAACCTGAATATTGAGCAGCTATTCGAAACGAGTATCGAATATTTTACTGTTTGCTTATCTCTAATAAATAGGAAAGCCAGTCTTACCAGTTATAAAGCTACAATAGAGCCATCATCCAAACTGGAGGTTCAGGACATCACTAAGTGCTACAAAATCATCATCGAGAGCCCGGGCCGGGGAATGTAGGGACAAGTTGTATTTGCAAAAAAATAAAAAGTTATGTGACCAAGAGTGAGGGGGTGTAGTGTCAATGAGCAGTGACTGGGCCTTGTTCAGGACAAAGTCATACAGATTTATGTGTTTAAAAAAAAAAAATAAAAAATAATTTCATTTGTTGGCATACAAATAAATTATATATTTTTTTTTTTCAGAATCTTCAGAATAAAAAAGCCCGCTAGTCTGCAATGTACCCCAGTTACTTCAGAATATGCAAGACTACCATCTCCTTGGCCTGCTGGTACTTGTCTGTTGGAATCAGCTTGTCACCCGCAAGCCAACAATACCCTGTGAAGTGTACAGGACGCATCAGGATTTGCACTTACTACCTAAACCTTGTGCATCCACATGTGCGAGGGTCAGGAACTTGATCTGGTAGTGTAGGTGGCCAAGTTTCATGTTGTCACACAGTCGTTGCAGACATTGGACAGCACTGGGTGTGAATTTCTCTTGTGTAACCTCAGCCGCTGGTGTTACTTTCAGAGGTAAGAAGTTTGGTTTCACCAGGGTGGCAGCTTGTAGCTTTGTCTTACCGACTGCTGAAGCCAGTCTACTGTGAAGAGATAGCCACATACGACCTGGACACCTTCACAGAGATGCTTCTTTGCCAAGGCGGCAGCCCTGTGAGAGATGTACTTCACAACAGCCATGTTTTTTGGAGTTTGCGGTGGTGCTGGCATAGAGATACTGTATATATGTCAGTTCTGGACTCTCCCAGGATTATCACTATCACATCTTTATCCAGAAACCCCAGCAGGCCGTCCAGTGTAATCTCACTCTTCTCGGTGCTTTGGATAACAATATACTAACAGTTTCTCAGAATGCCATCTTGTATGGTCTGTGGCTGTGTATTAATCTAGTGAGGTCTCCATCGGCCTACAGGCTTGTCTTCAGCAGTCAGTACTGGGGCTCATATGGGCCAATACAGAGACAACCTGGAGCAGATGGTGCAGGAGGCGGTCACTGGAAAGCTTTATGACAATGGCCACATCTGCTCTCTGCAGGTCACAAGTTATCCCTATTCACACTATGATGTTAGAAGGATTCTACCAGATGTGATTCTGACCATTTTTCCCCCCCAAAAAAAAATTCCCCTTGCCAGACCAGAGTGTACGGTCACCTGAAGTCCCATTTACCAGTCAGTTCTCAGCAGGAGAGTCTTCCTCACCGGCACCAGTGTAATGGCCATTGTGTGACAACCCAACCAACAATGAAGTGCTCAACTAACTGCAACATCCTCATCACTTCTATATTACAATGATGTTGCTGGAGTAATGTCATCCGCACCATCTAATATCCTTATTATGTAAGAACAATCCCCTATGACAGGGAAAATGAGGATTATTGACACCCAAGTAACTGGTAACATGTAATGGCTGTGACCAATATCCCGCTACAATATCCAGGACTACTGATGTGACATCACTGACTACTACAAGCTACTCGCACCGCAGTTCTGGGCTCTGAAACTTCCAGGACGTTCTATATAGCAAGTGCTCATTTACCAGGAATACAGATCATCACTTTCAGGGACAAAAACTAACAGATCTACATCTACATAAAGCATTGTGGGGTCATGTGCAAGTTGTCTACAGTGTAGCAAAGAAAACTGAGCCAGAAGAAAGTTTCTATTGATCCACAAAAACCTAAATTTGTATATGGACAATAATTCTTCACCTAGGAAAAGGTCTGGTCACCCAACACCAGCAGAAACTTCCCAAATACAGTTTGTAGAATTGGTAATTCCCTTTCCAGAATCAGATGAACCCCATCACTATTTGGCTCCAGGTGAATAGGAGACATCATGGACTACAAGGACAGGAGAACGTCCAGTTATATGGCAGCGGCCACTCAGGTTATGGAGCAGGATTAGGTTATGACGCCATACTAGTCACTGCAAAAACCAATGCTATATGGAGGATATTTACCTAGTGAGAGTCCTGCCATTATACTCTGTACATGGGGATGACAGTACAAAGACCAAAAAGTTCTAGATTGTCAGGGAAGGGGGGAGAATATTTACACATGAACATTAGGCAAATGCAAAAACCTATAATATAATGCAAAAATTGTATTGGAAATCGTCCCATTACACAAGTTGTAAGACCTTGTCATTTTTTTATGAGGGATCATCCTGTACAGTTTGGTCATTTTCTGTTGAGCTTGTTCTGCTGCTCATTTTGGTTTCATTTACAAAAGATTGTGCTGAACCCATGTGGAATACCTGGTCCAACAAGGAGTAGCCATTCATGTCACTGCAACAGTCAGACATGTATCAAATTTAAGTGTCCCTTCACATGGTGTAAGCGCGCTGCTCATTTATACACGTGTCCAAGTGCAGCGCTTCCAAACAGAGCCCATTGATTTCAATGGGAAGCGCACGTATATGTCGATATACTTGTGCTTCCCATTGAAAGCAATAGGCTCTGTTTGGAAGTAATGTGCTCGGACATGTGTATAAGTGAGCGGCGCGCTTACAGCATGTGAAGGGTCCCTAAAGCTCATGAGATAAATACTCTATATAATGTGACACTCATGTGTCTTGTCCACCACTAAATTCAGAACGGAGCAAAACAAAGATCAAGACCAATAACGGTCCCAAGGATAGGGAGAGTGGGTTTTTTTCCCACCCCAAACAACCTGTTGGTACAGAAGGACATCCCATTTTAATAAGCCACCATTAATAGTCTACCATATAACCAGAGACTGTGGTTGTGTGACCAAGTGTCCTCATATCAGAGACATGGACATGATGGCTAGACACCAGGACAACACCAATGTCCAGCATTATATATCAGGGGCAGATACACAGCAATATTCTCTGGGCAAAAAGGTAGACAATTTTAAGAGGTGGAAGTTGGTTAAATATATATTTTTTATTTGTCAAGTTTAGAAAGTTATGCAGTATGGACAGGAGAGCAACAACAATGAGTCTTAAACCCGGCCATTCCTGTTAGAGAATATGGACGTGTAGATAGTGACATGTGCATTTGTATATTATACATTTCTTGGAGCAAAGATATTCTCCCCATCTTATACTCAGGTATCACAGGATGTCACTATAGTATTATGTACATAGACCTAGCCTGGCAGACAATGTCCCTATTAATAGATACAAGGTGCCAATAAGACAAAGCATGGGTGTATCTAATTTCCTATAGATCTATATGATTATATATTAGCTAAGGATAGGAGTCACTACATATATCCAGGGCTCTGGAGTACATACACAAAAGGACTGGCAGAGCTGAAGCCGGACAATGTGCTGCTAATGGACAGGGAGTGTCACCATATCAAGCTGGAAGACTTTGGCTTGACTGTGCGGGGAGCCTGGTGTCCACCATACCCCATATTACTTCATTCCTGTCCTCAGAATTATATAACAAGGAACAATGAGTAGGTATAAGCCCTAGTGTAGATAACTGGACTTTTTGGGTTCTTTGTAGCTTTGACAGTAGTTTTGCTTGCAACCAGTTAGAAAAGGTGCGGGGGGGGGGGGGGGGGAGAGAAAAAAAAAAAAAAAAAAAAAGAAAACCTGAGTGCCCGATACACCTGTGCCTGCCGACACAGAAGTAACCCCACTACCCGGACTAATCCCCACCCATGCCGGAACTGGAGACTGCGCCGCTTGAAATGACCGAAACATGGAACCCATCAATCCCATAAAATCCATAACACCCCTGCCCACCTCCCCAGGGAAACCAACCCCACCCTGGCTCGATAAGAGAGGAAACTGCATGGTAAACACAGAAGTTGACTCACCTGACTGCCTGGGGCTAGCCACCCCATCAGCCGCCATTCCGGAATCCAGCTGAACAGCAGGCAGATGACCACTCGACCCGCTGGCTTCCATCCTCTGTACCACGGAAGGGACTGCAGCACTGGAGAGTTCAGACCCCCTATCCAGAGATGAGGAAGGAGTCGCTGGGCCCAGTGACTGCGACAACCCGGTCACGCTGACGGCTAGGCCCAAAGGAATTAGCCCTCTTGCCTCCACACGCTGAGGGCCCGTGAGCTCCGGCCCTGTCGACGCTGAGTCCAACCCACGCTGAGCAACTGCCGGGCCAACCACGGAAGCTCACGGCACTGCCGACAACGGTCCGGAAATCCTGCTGGTAGTAGGAGAGGACGGAGGCGCGGCCTGCCGCCTCCGTCTCGGGTACCGCCTGCTAGATGGATTTCTCCCTCCCCTCGGTTGCCTCCTGGCAGCAGACCTAGGAGTACCTTGGGTCGGAGGGTCCCGTGAGGGGCTCCTGCAACGGCGCTGGACCCGAGGGCCTCATCGGGACTCAGGCACGCCGGAGGCCTGGTCTCCGCGGCCGTCTGGGTGAAGGCGCTGCCAGCGCCTCCCCAGGCCCCCGTAGACGGCTGCGCAATTGGCAATGCAGCCACTCCGGATCGCGGTGCTCCCCAGACACCCGCAATTCGCTGATAAGATCTTCTAATGCCACATCGCAGCTGCTCGGTGCCAGAGACAAGTTTTCCTATGTACTGCAGCAGCGCGACTGCTGCGCTTTGGCGGGCTTTTCCTTTAAAAGGCCGACCCTCACCCAATCACGAAGACGCAACTTGCGGCGTCATTCAAATTAACCAATCGCCTCCCGTCCGGCCGGCCCCACGTCATGTGAGGCTTCCCTGAGCGCTGTGCTTCGTCCAGCCTCTTCTTGAGTGTATCCAGTTTCCTAAAGATCTATAATGATTATATATCAGCTAAGGATAGGAGTCACTACATATATCCAGGGCTCTGGACTACATACACAAAAGGACTGGCAGAGCTGAAGCTGGACAATGTGCTGCTAATGGACAGGGATTGTCACCATATCAAGTTGGGAGACTTTGGATTGACTGTGCGGGGAGCCTGGTGTCCACCATACCCCATATTACTCCATTCATGTCCTCAGAATTATGCAACAAGGAACAGTGTGGGGGGGGAGGTGGGTATAAGCCCTAATGTAGATAACTGGACTTTTAGGGTACCGTGTAGCTTTGACACTTATGAAACCAGGTAACTGAAGGCTATATGCATAGGTTCTACATGCACTGACAACAAGCTTCAGGCCTTACTCCTCTACCAACTAATAAGGAGAACTTCCCAGTAGAAGCCTTCACCATGTGTAACCTGCCCCTCACCGTGACTTTATCCTCTTGGTCTGCGACTACATTAACATCCCATGGAAGGCTGATATGACAGACTGACATTGAGGTGGAAGAGAAATCAGTGAGTCATTGTAGAAGACAGAGGAAGAAACTATAGATAGCCAAGAAGATGGTACACCAAGCCTCAAGATAGAAGACAACCCACTCCTAATTGTCCCGTCTGAATATTGCATAGACTCTTGGATCTGAGGTGGAAATTACATAATTGCTCTTGCAAGAGAGTTCAAATTCTTAGCCAATTGGTCTACAGCAGTACACACACACACACACACTTTGGATTGACTGTGCGGGGAGCCTGGTGTCCACCATACCCCATATTACTCCATTCATGTCCTCATAATTATATAACAAGGAACAATGAGTAGGTATAAGCCCTAGTGTAGAGAACTGGATTTTTTGGGTACTTTGTAGGTTTGACAGTAGTTCTTCTGAAACCAGGTAACTGTAGGCCATATGCATAGGTTCTACATGCACTGACAACAAGCTTCAGGCCTTACTCCTCTACCAACTAATAGGGAGAAGTTACCAGTAGAAGCCTTCACCATGTGTAACCTGCCCCTCACCCAAGACCCCTCTACCTGACATTATGTGCATTGTCGAACATGTTAATGTCCCATGGAGGGCTGATGTGTCTACATTAAGGGGATTCCTCAACAGTTTTGGCCTCTAGCAGTTTTATTCCTATTCATGGGATTTATAGAAAGTCCTGCACATACACGGCCACGTCACCATTCAGTCTTTAGCAGTAAGGAATCCCCATTCTCCTGATAGGCAGGACATATATCCTGGGTCCTGTATACTGTGGATCTCTCATCTATGAAGGTAAAACATTACTACATTATATGCTGAATAGCTGATCTGTATGAGGTCTCTTCACCGTCCTGCAATGGTCATGTTGTGGATAAAGTGAATAATGGTCAGAATAAGCCGCTGAGTAAATGAAGACAAGCTGCTCTCGCCATGTCACCGATAGATAACATGTTATATCAGGAGGTCCGAACCTTACTGGAAAGATTATCTACCACAATATACATAAAGCAGAAGGATATTACTAAGATGGCTACTCATGGACTCACAAGGGAACAAAATAGACCACAGGCTAACGTCTCAACAATTTTGAGCCCATTATGAAGCCCTGTATAACATTAAGGGGACCCCTCCACCCCACAACCCTTCACTATAGTTATTGTCAGTTTCCTGAGCTCATGTTTCTGCCTGAGGTCTCTGTAGAGAGTTTACAGTAACTTTCTGGTGGAGGAAATCTCATGTCTACGGCCACATAAGGCCCCGGGTCCTGACAGCTCCTCTGACCCCTATTAGACTTTTCTGATATTTTATCTCCACATCTTACTGACATTTAAGCAGAACAGCCACCGATGGAAACTTTGGCAGAGCCTAATGTTTCAGCTGGAAAGATTAATTTCCATCCCATTTCTTTACTAGTGATATAATTTACACCAGAGTTCCAGCTACTAGACTATATAAGATTCCACCTCAACTATTAAGGCCCATAGAGAGGGCTTTGTTACGGAGCAGCAGCACCTGGAGGTTTATGAACCTCATTCAATGGGCAGAGGAGTCTCATTCACCATCTCTGCTCCTTGCTTTGGACACAGAAGGGGTTTGGTAGCGTTCATTGGCAATCCTATGCTTCACAACCCCAAACAGAACACGATTGGTTAAATGTCCAAATAGACTTGCTTTAGGAAGGCCAACTTTAAATAAAAAAACCTCCATATGTATACAATATAATCCTTGTATTTCAGTCCACTATGACACCTAATGGAATCCTGAATCTGGGCAAAGAGACCTATGAACAAACTGTCATGGAGTGAAAAGAAAACCCAAGTTACATGCAAGAGGTGTTATGAAATAATCTAGATGAAAGTCAATCAAGTTGTTTTTTTCTTGTGTTTAATGATTGACAGTTCTCATGGATTTCAGATCAGTGGTCTCCAACCTGTGGCATCTAACTCTTGCCTTTGGCTGCTGAGGCTCGGTGTGATCATTAGTTTTCCTACTGGTGGGAACCACAGGTTAGAGATCAGGACCCTAGAGGACAGGATTTGTGCTGAATTCCAAGACAGATTTTGTATCTCAAGACATTAAATGGCTTCTTCTGCTGTACTAGGATGGAAGTGCAGAAGCAATGGTGCAGAATTGTGCATTGTAGTTGACAAGCTCCAAAATAAATGCACAGTAATGAACTGGAGTATAGAGACCTGAAACCAGACACATTTACTAGATTGAGAAGTAATGTAGAGACTTTACCCTGACACTGTAGTTACTATCATTCCTTCCTTGTCTCCATGCTGAGTAAATTGCCACGACAATGGATGTGAACCCACTGTGCTACCAAACCGGTTTGGCTTTGGGCCACTCCTAAGGGCGTTGTCTAAGTAGCCTCCTCGGTATTCACCCTTTAACCCCCATACGGGGATCTGGACTTCGCTGCAAGGAGACTACCAGGTCGCTACCTCTTGGAGTGGTCCCGGTATTGGTAGCAGCTGGCCAAGTAACTGATGCAATGCACCAGAGGTCAGGCAGGATTGTAGTCTGGATTAAGGCCAGTACACATTTGTGGTCAGCAGCCAAGCCTGAGGTCAGGACAGGCAGCAGAGGACTGAGGTCAGGAACAGTGATTAGCAAATGGGTTGAGGTATAAATATAATAGACAAGGCAAAGTCAGGTACATAAGCTGGGCCATATACTGCTCCATCAATATCACTCCCACAATCCTATATATAATATAGTACATAAGTATATCTTTAGATCCTGTTCTCTGCAGCTTGAGATGTACTAATGGAAAGAGTATTGTAGTACAAGTGTCCACTTTATTACTTTAAGGCAGCTCATCTCTGAAACGTGTCGTGGTTGGCTTCAAATAAGTTGGTTGTTGGTGTGGATTTTCCAATGAGAGATCATAAAGTCTCATAGCTCAGCCTTTTGTCATAGCTTTAGGTTATTGATGGAGACCATTTAATGGTTATCCATCCATTTGCTTAGCTCCTTAGTCCACTTATTCAGAACCTGCGCAACGGCGAGAGTCTTTGGGAACGGCAAAGCTTGAGGATTTAGTTGATTATTTTGAGAGACACAGATCTACATCCAGTTACTGATGTAAGGAGAATGAACTCAACTCCTTGTAGCTGTATAGAGAAAAGAGCCAAGGACGTCATCAAGTTATTCCCAAGATACCTCTGGAAGGTGAGGAGAAGGCAGTTACACAGCTTGGATTATCTCCACTGACAAGACCCAAGCACCACTACCCAGTTACCATTGCTCCTTCATGGTTTATTCAGTTGGTCATTACTTGAAGGTTTGGGGTCTTGACTTGGCTGCCATATGTCTAAAAAATGAGCAATACCCCTTCTAACAACTTAGCCATAGCACAAGTGTATACTTTATATATTTTTATTATACCTATTCCATAGGTTAAGAAACATTTCTTGTTGATGCAATTGCTGGGGGTTTGACTGCTGAGACTCCAAGAACAGAGGTGTTTTATTCCCATCTTAAGTGGCCTAAGGGTGAAGAATTCTCAAATAATGCAGATTGTATGAGGCAAGGGTGAAAGTATTAAGGGAAAAAAACACCATTGGTATTAACCGACAAGGCAACAGCCGAGCACCACAGCAGTGAGGGCCGACCAACACTACAGGGGAGCAGCTCACCATAAATATGATCCAGGGGCTACCAGCCGTGTGCTCAGCAAGCCCCAAAGCAGATGTATATCATGGCACCTATACATTATTAATAAAGGTGCATCACAAATGGAGAACAAATCCAAAAGCCGTCACCCCACCCTTTCCCAGACTGGCACATCTGTCAGGCCTTATTGTTTGGTCAAGTTGTCATGGTTCAGAAGACAGGTAAACTGAAGCAAGAGTGTCAGATAGAAGATCTTATAAAAGTGTCATCTACACAGTTTTGGGTTAGATTTCTTAGTTTCCATGTAAGTCTCGGTGGTCGCTGTAAATCCCTTTTGTTCTTTAGCTACACCACTGGCTGTGAAGCTGCAGAGATAGGAACAGGGTGAAGAGGTTTCTTACTGCACAGTCTGGGTACTCGGCATCAGCAGAACATAGGCCTTCAGAGAGATGGGCAGAGCAAATATCCAGGGCTCTGAACTACATGTATGGAGGAGGACTGGTGCACAGAGCAGAAGCCAGACAACATACTGCTCATGGACAGAGATTGCTACCAGATCAGGCCGAGTGACTAAGGATTGACTGTCTGGAGAGTTTGGTTTCCATCAAGTCCCATATTATTTATATTCCCAGAGATCAGTGACATAAGGCAAGATGAAGGTTTTATTACAAGTCCTAGTGTGGATACCGGGGCTTTCTGGTACATTTATAGCTTTGACTGGATATTACCCCCAGTAGCAAGTAACTGCAGGAGACACTGCCGGCTATACAGCGACTGGCCACAAACATCAGACCTTACTCCTCTACCAACTAATAGGGAGAAGTTACCAGTAGAAGCCTTAACCATGTGTAACCTGCCCCTCACCCAGGACCCCTCTACCTGACATTATGTGCTCTTGGTCTTGGACTACATTAACATCCCATGGAAGGCTGAGATGTCCAGCCATGACCTCAAGGTGGCAGAGACAATAGTAACATCAGCTGGAAAAGCTCTCCCATCACATGGTTACTCAATGCAATCCAGTAAAAGACTAGACCAAACCTCCCACCACCATGGTATCTCTTATGATCATTGTCTGTAGTCAGGTATAATACAATAGGGGGAGTGTATGCAGTTTACCAATACCCAGAATCTATTAACCCATTGATCACATAGCCATTCAGAATTAACCACTTGTGTGCCTGACCACTACCTGCCTTTCCTAGACTAGTGGCATTGACTGGATATTTCCCCAAGGAGTAAGTAACTGCAGGAGACAGGATGGACCAAATTTACAAACATCAGACCTTACTCCTCTATTAACTAATAAGGAGAAGTTCCCAGTAGAAGCCTTAACCATGTGTAACCTGCTCCTCACCCAAGACCCCTCTACCTGACATTATGGTCTCTCAGTCTTGGACTACATTAACATCCGGGGGAAGCCAATAAGTCACTGACAATGAGGTGGAGAGGAGGAAGGAGAGTTGGTGACCTTCATTGTACAGGACAGCAAAGAATTTGAGCTCATACAGAATGAAGATCACACCAAGCCTGGGGATATAACAATACCATTAGTACCAATGAGTCTCCTCTACAGTATTAGAATTAGTGATTGGAAGAAAAGAATGCCATTAATATTCCCACTAGTCGCTCTCGTCTCCCCATCAGATACAACAAACCCCCTTTACAATCTGAGCTATCCTATGTGTCAGACATCCTGAACGTTACTAACTGCTCTGAGGTTATCCGGCAGTCTCATGTATATTATCATAGGCAAAGCAGTGGGGGGTTATTGTTAACCCAAAGTGACTATAACATCACACCAGGATATAATAAATGGAGATAATACTTATCTGAGGGTATAAATGGCCTGAATATCAATGTGAACCAGGACTTAGTTATGTTAATGTCCTATAGAGGTGATAGGAGTAGAAAGAAGAAAAGGAGTTGGGAACATTCATGGTAGAGGATAGCGAGGAATTAGACTTCATCATACAAGGCCAAGAAAACACACCGAGCTTCTGAGACTCAATGAAGCTTGTTCTGATTATGGAGTTAGAATGGAACAGATATCATTGACAACATCTAAGAAGTCTCCTACAGAACTAGAAGGTTAAGGTCTCAAAACACACACACTATGAGTCCCATGTTGTGAGGGATAGCTATAGGGGTGCAGAGGCCGCAGTCACCCCCAAGCCCTGGAGGAAGAGAACTATTACAGAAGACATCCGGTTTATAGATGGCAGACGCCAAGTCTGAGCCCTATTACATATTCTGCATTGGGACCCAGGAGCTTCAGGATACAGCTCTGCTTACACAGTTTTCTACTACACAGAATGGAGGAAACCAACGTAATACCAAAAGTAACAGTAATTCATAGAATACATAACAGTAAAATCTTTATAGTGCAGGTAATATTCATCCAATATTAGCAACAACCCCTATAGGAAAGCTATATCTTAAGGCTGTCAGTGACATTTGTATTTCTTATGGCACAGATATGGTTTAAAAAAAAAAAAAAAAAAAAAAAAAAAAAACCACAAAACACATTTTATGACTATAGACAACAGCTTATAACTAGCTCATATATCCCTAATATAGGGGTCAGGGACTAGTAACCATTTATAACATCACATACAGCAAGTAGACGACATAGAAACCCTTATACAACCATATAGAATAGTCACCAGGCAGATGAAGGATATTAGACAGTTTCTGGATATTCTATACGCAGATAAGTATTTCTGGTCACTCCCCCTCCTATACAGATACAGGACCTCTCACCCCCTAGTAGATCACTACCATTGTCCCCTCCTATACAGATACAGGACCTCTCACCCCCTAGTAGATCACTACCATTGTCCCCTCCTATACAGATACAGGACCTCTCACCCCCTAGTAGATCGCTACCATTGTCCCCTCCTATACAGATACAGGACCTCTCACCCCCTAGTAGATCGCTACCATTGTCCCCTCCTATACAGATACAGGACCTCTCACCCCCTAGTAGATCGCTACCATTGTCCCCTCCTATACAGATACAGGACCTCTCACCCCCTAGTAGATCGCTACCATTGTCCCCTCCTATACAGATACAGGACATCTCACCCCCTAGTAGATCGCTACCATTGTCCCCTCCTATACAGATACAGGACCTCTCACCCCCTAGTAGATCGCTACCATTGTCCCCTCCTGTACAGATACAGGACCTCTCACCCCCTAGTAGATCACTACCATTGTCCCTCTACCAGTGGTCTAAGCTTACTGTTACATGGGGTTCCTTGTACATGGTCCTGCTCCAGTATTTCCTCCAATGTTACACAGCAATGGCTCCAATACCAACTGACTCCAGCCACTCTCCACATTTCTGACACTGGTTCACACGGTGTTTTTTATCTGCAGGGTTTAATTGCAGTAATGAGCAGCACATGTTACTCTGCATTAGGGCGGGTTCACATGGGCAGGTTTTCAGAATCAGGTCTTGAAGCAAAAACCAGGAGCGGACTATAAAGAAGAACCAGTGATATCACCTCCAGACTTTTACCCCTTCTGTGTCTTCACCTGATTTTGGCTTCAAAAACTGAAAACCTGGATGTGTGAACTGTTCATATGCAGTTCTTCAGCAGAAAAGCAGTGTGTGAACTCAGCCTCAGTGGTCAATTCTAGTGTCTCTCATCCTAAACATTAAACTTAGAATGTACCAGGATTTACTTTGTCCTTCCTACTACAACCAATTTTGCAGAAAAGGACGTGTTGTACGGGCAACATGGTGGCTCAGTGACTAGCATTGATGCCTTGCAGCACTGGAGTCCTGGCTTCGAATCCTGCCAAGGACAAAACATCTGCAAGGAGTTTGTATGTTCTCATCATGTTTGCGTGGATTTCCTCCCATACTCCAAAGACATACTGGTAGGAAAAATGTACATTGTGATCCCTATATGGAACTCACAATCTGCAACAAAAAAAAAAAAGGATTTGCCGATTATATTGTGCAAGCTGTAAGGGGTTTTTCCTATTGATACACCCATATGAGGGTGAGGTTTTTGCAGTATAAGGGTGCATTCACACTGAGTTAACGCTAGCTTATTCTGAACGTAAAACACGTTCAGAATAAGCGGCGTCTAAAGCAGCTCCATTCATTTCTATGGGAGCGGGGATACGAGCGCTCCCCATAGAAATGAATGGGCTGCTTCTTTCACTCCGTGCAGTCCCATTGAAGTGAATGGGGAGTGCCGGCGTATACGGCAAGCTCTGCTCATGCCGGAGCGTACACGCCGGCACTCCCCATTCACTTCAATGGGACTGCTCGTAGTGAAAGAAGCAGCCCATTCATTTCTATGGGGAGCGCTCGTATCCCCGCTCCCATAGAAATGAATGGAGCTGCTTTAGACGCCGCTTATTCTGAACGTGTTTTACGTTCAGAATAAGCTAGCGTTTACTCAGTGTGAATGCACCCTAAGATAAATTTGTCAATGAAACACATTTTGGGGTGCCTACAACTTTTTATTAATTCTTTCTGGGGAAATTAAAAAACATTCATTTTTTGACTCTAGGGATCAGTAGGAGTATGACGATACCACATTTATTCTGTGGGATTTTTTTATGTTTTCCTCATTTTGGTAAAAAAAATATATTGTTTTTTCATCACCATGAGTGTTGGACTGGGATGTCTAGGGCCCACCAGTGGAATTGTTTCTAGGGGCCCACCGCCAGGACCTCTGCAGATCAGCTGTACCAAGACAGGGCGGCTAATGGAAACAACTTGTCGGCAGCCATGCTGCTCACCTGCCATACAACAGCTAAACTAAGCTACACTCTGTATAGCAAGTAAACAGCGTGGCTCCTAATTTGTATACATCTTCCGGACTGACCGAGCTTTGTGTGAAGTTACGCACTTGAGAAAGGGCAGGTGTGCCCGAAACGCGGTGATTTTTTAGCGTTGTGCATCATTGTCTTATTCAATAAAATCCTGTTGTGACCTGAGAGTGGCGTCTTTCCATTTAATTGAAAATGCAAACTTTTTCAAAAGACTGTATATCCTATCCTATCCTTCTAATCCTCCTACTAATAATATTATATATTATTACTAGAGGGAGGACCCGGCTTCGCACGGGTATATTACATGTTATGTTTGTGTAGTGGCCCCATAAGAAATGTCCAATTTTGCACTGGTGTATTTTGTATGTGGTTTGTGTGTATGTCCATAAGCGTCATGTGATTATGTGTATCTCATTTTGGATATCAGTGAAAAACCTGTGATCATTTGTTATGGATACCTGGAGTAAAGCTGTATCTAATCCTTCCCCGTGTAGTACTGTGTTTAGATGCAAGTATCTAATCCTTGTTGGTGTGGTACTGTGTGCAGATGCACATATCTAATCCTCCGGCATGTGGTACTGTGTACAGATGTGTGTATCTAATCCTCCCTCATGTGGCATTGTGTGAATAGGCATGTATCTAATCCTCCAGTAAATTAAACTGTGTGCAGACGTGCATATCTAATCTTACGGCATGTGGTACTATGTGCAGACGCGCGTATCTAATCCTCTGGCGTGTGGTACTGTGTGCAGACAGGTGTATCTAATCCTCTGGCGTGAGGTACTGTGTGCAGATGCACGTATCTAATCCTCCCCAGTGTGGTACTGTGTGCTGAGACGCGTATCTAATTATCTGGCATGTGGTACTGTGTGCAGAGGCATGTATCTAATCCTCCAAATTGTGGTACTGTGTTCAGACGCACGTATCTAATCCTCCCCTGTGTGGTATTGTGTGAAGAGCCATGTATCTAATCCTACGGCATGTGGAACTGTGTGTAGACGCACATATCTAATCCTACAGCATGTGGTACTGTATGCAGACGCGTGTATCTAATCCTATGGCATGTACAACTGTGTGAAGATGTACGTATCTAATCGTCTGACATGTGGAACTGTAAGCAGACGCGCGTATCTAATCCTACGGCATGTGGTACTGTGTGCAGACGTGCTTATCTAATCCTCTGGTGTGTGGAACTGTGTGCAGATGCGCATATCTAATCCTCCCCTGTGTGGTATTGTGTGAGGAGGCGTGTATCTAATCCTACGGCGAGTGGAACTGTGTGTAGACGCGCGTATCTAATCCTACGGCATGTGGTACTGTGTATTGAGACGCGTATCTAATTCTCTAGCTTGTGGTACTGTGTGCAGAGGCTTGTATCTAAACCTCCAAAGTGTGGTACTGTATGCAGACACACGTATCTAATCCTTTCCTGTGTGGTATTGTGTGAAGAGTCGCATATCTAATCCTACGGCGTGTGGAACTGTGTGTAGACGCGCGTATCTAATCCTTTGGCATGTGGTACTGTGTGCAGATGCGTGTATCTAATTCTTCCCTGTGTGGTACTGTGTGCTGATGCGCGTATCTAATTCTCTGGCTTGTGGTACTGTGTGCAGAGGCATGTATCTAATCCTCCAAAGTGTGGTACTGTATGCAGACACACGTATTTAATCCTCCCCTGTGTGGTACTGTGTGAAGAGGTGCGTATCTAATCCTACAGCATGTGGTACTGTGTGCAGACGCGTGTATCTAATCCTCTCTGTGTGGTACTGTGTGCTGAGACGCGTATATAATTCTCTGGCTTGTGGTACTGTGTCCAGAGGCATGTATCTAATCCTCCAAAGTGTGGTACTATATGCAAACACATGTATCTAATCCTCCCCTGTGTGGTATTGTGTGAAGAGGCATATATCTAATCCTACGGCATGTGGTACTGTGTGCAGATGCGCGTATCTAATCCTCTGGCGTGTGGTACTGTGTGCAGATGCACATATCTAATCATCTGGCATGTGGTACTGTGTGCAGATGCGCGTATTTAATCCTCCTCCGTGTGGTACTGTGTGCTGAGACGTGTATGTAATTCTCTGGCTTGTGGTACTGTGTGCAGAGGCATGTATCTAATCCTCCAAAGTGTGGTACTGTGTGCAGACACACGTATCTAATCCTCCCCTGTGTGGTATTGTGTGAAGAGGTGCGTATCTAATCCTACGGCATGTGGAACTGTGTGTAGATGCGCGTATCTAATCCTACGGCATGTGGTACTGTGTGCAGACGCGTGTATCTAATCCTCCCTGTGTGGTACTGTGTGCTGAGACGTGTATGTAATTCTCTGGCTTGTGGTACTGTGTGCAGAGGCATGTATCTAATCCTCCAAAGTGTGGTACTGTGTGCAGACACACGTATCTAATCCTCCCCTGTGTGGTATTGTGTGAAGAGGCGCGTATCTAATCCTACGGCATGTGGAACTGTGTGTAGATGCACGTATCTAATGCTACGGCATGTGGTACTGTGTGCAGATGTGCATATCTTATGCTCTGGTGTGTGGAACTGTGTGCAGATGCGTGTATCCAATCCTTTGGCATGTGGTACTCTGTACAGACGCATGTATCCAATCCCCCGGCGTGTGGTACTTTGTGCAGATGCGTGTATCTAATCCTTTGGCATGTGGAACTGTGTGCAGAAGCGCGTATTTAATCCTCTGGTTTGTGGGACTGTGTGCAGACGCGTGTATCTAATCCTGTGGCGTGTGATACTGTGTGCTGATCTGTGTATCTAATCCTCTGATGCGTGTATTTCAGTTTGGATATCAGTGTTGTATTGTGCATGTGGAGTGACCGTGTGTATTGCAGTTGGAATATGAGTGAAAGACTTGCAGGTTTGTATTGGCTAAGGGGGGGGGGGGCATTGTGTTTGGAATGCTGTATCTCAGCAACGGTACGTCCGAGCGAGTTGGAGTCTCGTCTTAAACCTTCCCGGATACCTGAAGTATCTCTGTGCCAAATTTGGTGAAGATCGGTCCAGTCATTTGGTTCGCATTAGAGCACAGACAGACAGACAGACAGACAGACAGACGGACAGACAGACAGACAGAAATTCATTTTTATAATATAGGGAGATATATTATACTAGAGGGAGGACTCGGCTTCGCACAGGTATATTACATTTTATGTTTGTGTAGTGGCCCCATAAGAAATGTCCAATTTTGCACTGGTGTATTTTGTATGTGGTTTGTGTGTATGTCATAAGTGTCATGTGATTATGTGTATCTCATTTTGGATATCAGTGAAAAACCTGTGATCAGTTATGGATACCTGGAGTAAAGCTGTATTTAATCCTTCCCCGTGTAGTACTGTGTTTAGACGCAAGTATCTAATCCTTGTTGGTGTGGTACTGTGTGCAGATGCACATATCTAATCCTCCGGCGTGTGGTACTGTGTGCAGATGTGTGTATCTAATCCTCCCCCATGTGGCATTGTGTGAAGAGGCACGTATCTTATTCTTATTCTTATTCTTATGGTAGAGTTGAAAGGGACCTCAAGGGCCATCGGGTCCAACCCCCTGCGAGTGCAGGTTTTCCTAAATCATCCCAGCTATATGTTTATCCAGATTCCGCTTGAAGATTTCCATTGATGGAGCGCCCACCACCTCCCGTGGCAGCCTATTCCACTCTCTCACTACCCTCACTGTCAGAAAGTTTTTCCTAATGTCTAATCTGTATCTCTTTCCCTTTAGTTTCATCCCATTGCTTCTTGTACTTCCTTGTGCTAATGAGAATAGGGGAGATCCCTCTGCACTGTGACTACCTTTCAGATATTTGTAGACTGCTATTAAATCTCCCCTCAGCCTTCTCTTCTGCAAACTAAACAATCCCAGTTCTTTTAGCCGCTCCTCATAGGACATGGTTTGCAGACCTTCCACCATTTTGGTTGCTCTTCTCTGGACTTGCTCCAATATATCGATGTCTTTCTTGAATTGAGGCGCCCAGAACTGTACACAGTATTCCAGGTGTGGTCTGACCAGGGAAGAGTACAGCGGAATAATGACCTCTCTTGATCTAGATTCAATGCTTGTCTTAATACATCCCAGAATTTTATTAGCCTTTTTTGCAGCAGCACCGCACTGTTGGCTCATGTTGAATTTGTGATCTACTATTATGCCCAAGTCCTTTTCCCCTATGCTATCACTTAGTTCTATTCCTCCCATACTATATATGTTTTTTACATTTCTGTTACCCAGATGTAGAACTTTGCATTTGTCCCTGTTAAATACCATTTTGTTTGCCTCAGCCCATTGTTCCAGTGTGTCTAAGTCCTTTTGAATACACTCTTTCTCCTCTCTAGTGTTGGCTATTCCTCCTATCTTCGTATCATCTGCAAATTTTATGAGTTCCCCAATAATTCCATCGTCCAGATCATTTATAAAGATATTAAAAAGTACTGGGCCCAGAACAGAGCCCTGCGGCACCCCGCTTTTGACTTTCTTCCAGTTCGATGTGTAGCCATTTAGTATTACTCGTTGTATCTAATCCTCCGGTAAGTGAAACTGTGTGCAGACGTGCATATCTAATCTTACGGCATGTGGTACTATGTGCAGACGTGCGTATCTAATCCTCTGGCGTGTGGTACTGTGTGCAGACAGGTGTATCTAATCCTCTGGCATGTGGTACTGTGTGCAGATGAACGTATCTAATCCTCCCCGTGTGGTACTGTGTGCTGAGACGCGTATCTAATTACCTGGCATGTGGTACTGTGTGCAGAGGCATGTATCTAATCCTCCAAAGTGTGGTACTGTGTTCAGATGCATGTATCTAATCCTCCCCTGTGTGGTATTGTGTGAAGAGGCGCGTATCTAATCCTACGGCATGTGGAACTGTGTGTAGACGCACGTATCTAATCCTACAGCATGTGGTACTGTATGCAGACGTGTGTATCTAATCCTATGGCGTGTACAACTGTGTGAAGATGTGCGTATTTAATCGTCTGACATGTGGAACTGTAAGCAGACGCGCGTATCTAATCCTACGGCATGTGGTACTGTGTGCACACGTGCTTATCTAATCCTCTGGTGTGTGGAACTGTGTGCAGATGCGCGTAGCTAATCCTCCCCTGTGTGGTACTGTGTGATGAGGCGTGTATCTAATCCTACGGTGAGTGGAACTGTGTGTAGACGCGCGTATCTAATCCTACGGCATGTGGTACTGTGTGCACACGTGCTTATCTAATCCTCTAGTGTGTGGAACTGTGTGCAGATGCGCGTAGCTAATCCTCCTCTGTGTGGTATTGTGTGAAGAGGCGCGTATCTAATCCTACGGCATGTGGAACTGTGTGTAGATGCACGTATCCAATCCTTTGGCATGTGGTACTGTGTGCAGACGCATGTATCCAATCCCCCGGCGTGTGGTACTTTGTGCAGACACGTGTATCTAATCCTTCGGCATGTGGAACTGTGTGCAGAAGCGCGTATTTAATCCTCTGGTTTGTGGGACTGTGTGCAGACGCGTGTATCTAATCCTGTGGCGTGTGATACTGTATGCTGATCTGTGTATCTAATCCTCTGATGCATGTATCTCAGTTTGGATATCAGTGTTGTATTGTGTATGTGGAGTGACCATGTGTATTGCAGTTGGAATATGAGTGAAAGACTTGCAGGTTTGTATTGGCTAAGGGGGGGGGGGGCATTGTGTTTGGAATGCTGTATCTCAGCAACGGTACATCCGAGCGAGTTGGAGTCTCATCTTAAACCTTCCCGGATATCTGAAGTATCTCTATACCAAATTTGGTGAAGATCGGTCCAGTCGTTTGGTTCGCATTAGAGCACAGACAGACAGACGGACAGACGGACAGACGGACAGACGGACAGACGGACAGACAGACAGAAATTCATTTTTATAATATAGGGAGATTATAAATGTGAAAGTTTGTATGTTTGTTCCTCAATCATGCAAAAACGGTTGAATGGGTTTGAATGAAATTCGGCACATAGATAGATCTGCTCCAATGCAGATGGACAGGACAAGCACCTTTAAACCAAATTGGCAGTTTGCCAATTTTCAACATGCCTGGAAAAAGAGAATCTAATTTGTCGCAAACAACGAGAGCCATGAAGGAAGCCAGAAGTCACAGAGTTCTCCTCAAGCGCAGCTGAGGAGGATCATCAATGCCAACAACACGCTCATTATATGGCACCCCAGCAAGCTGCTGAGATACTGGAATCAATCACAAGCACAGCGTGATGAACGAGTACTACAGGCACAATCTCTGCAGTCTGAGCCCTGGTATCTGTAGGTTAAAAAGCCAAAATGGAAAATTCTATTCAGCTGTATTTAGTTGCTCCTGGGAAAGCTGGGTGGCAAGCAAAATGGCGAAAAGTGATGTCACACTGGTCTTGTCACCAAACTTTCCCATGGGAAGAATATGCAAATCCGCCTTCCATGATGTAATTAGGAAGACAGTTGCTGCCTCATTGTTGCAAACCAATAGAGGGCGCTCACTGGAATGTGCAAGCCTGTCTTAAGACAGGATTCCAGTGAAATAACCCAATAATGGCTGCTCCCTTTAGCCTCATGCCCGACCTTCCAAGAGGCCTTTGTTTAGCAATGACGCTGGGATTATTACCAGGTTATAGTCTCTCAATCGAGGACAGCTGTTTCGATCTGGTTGGATCTCATCAGCCCGATGTAGAGAGGACTATAACCTGGTAGAGGTGAGAGGCTTAGACAGGGTTCGGGGGATATTGTCACTCCTTAGGGAGAGACCACCATATAGGTGTGTGGAGACTTGTTAAGCCTTTAGCACTCCACTTTGCAAGGAACTATGGGAAGAATATGCAAATCCGCCTTCCATGATGTAATTAGGAAGACAGTTGCTGCCTCATTGTTGCAAACCAATAGAGGGCGCTCACTGGAATGTGCAAGCCTGTCTTAAGACAGGATTCCAGTGAAATAACCCAATAATGGCTGCTCCCTTTAGCCTCATGCCCGACCTTCCAAGAGGCCTTTGTTTAGCAATGACGCTGGGATTATTACCAGGTTATAGTCTCTCAATCGAGGACAGCTGTTTCAATCTGGTTGGATCTCATCAGCCCGATGTAGAGAGGACTATAACCTGGTAGAGGTGAGAGGCTTAGACAGGGTTCGGGGGATATTGTCACTCCTTAGGGAGAGACCACCATATAGGTGTGTGGAGACTTGTTAAGCCTTTAGCACTCCACTTTGCAAGGAACTATGGGAAACTTTCCCAGTAATACATTCCTGACTCCCATAGTGTTTACACTTAGTACAAAACTGAGCCTTAGACACTAGGTGGCGGTATTGCTACAATAATACACTGCTATGCTTCCATGTAGCAATGTAACATTGTATGGAGGTTGGAAGTGAATCTATGAGAGTATAAAGTGACCTTGTAACATTAAACTGGTGAATGATAATGAATCTAGTCGCAAATATTTTGCACAAATCCTACTTAAATGGAAGGGGGCGCTACTAAATTGAAAAAAAGTCGCACATTGGTGCACAAAACTGGATTTGTTCAAAAAACTTGTGACTTTTTTTTAGTGGAATTAGAGGGATTTTTCCCACTGATAACACTGAGGCTAAGACCCCACGGGATGTCCTATAGCAAAAATGTGTCCTGCGGGAAAAACTGCGATGGCATGTCTTCGTGGTTCTTTCTGCAGCGATTTAAACAGAAAGTTCACTGAGTTTTCCTCCGCAGACTTTCTGTTACAATAATATCTATGGGGAAACCGCCGGCATTTCCGTAGATATAATTGACATGCTGTGATTTCCAAAACCGCACCGGTTTTGGAAATCGCGGCGTGTCCGGGCCGCAATTTATACTGCAAAGTGGGTATGGAATTAGCTAAAATCCCATTCACTTTGCCTTTACTGTTATACGCCATGATTATTCTGGCGGCGTTTCCTCCGTGGACAAATCGCCGCGTTTCCGTCTTGTGGGGCCCCGGCCTCAGACACAAAATACACAATCTGGGCCGACAACTAATTACAGTGATATGGTAGAAACCCTAAATTATAAAGGAAACTGCGCCAAAAAGGCGGAAACCACCAAAATATTACACAGAAAATATAAGATTATTGAAAAACATTTAAGAAAACATTTCATCCACAAATATAGAAATGGGAACAAAATCTCCAGAAGGTTTGGAGGCGTTCGGAGTATAAATAGGAAACAAGGGGATAAATAATAGAGATAAAATGACCAATATCCCAAATGGAGACATTACTGTGACAAGACTTGGGAATCTCCAAGCCCCAGTGATCCCAAAACCTCCCCGATAATGCCCCAGTAGGGGGTAAACAATCCCATAGTAATACCCAGGGACAAGGAATACTTCATAAAGTAATGGGTAAGAATAGACTATAGGACTCTGCACATACAAATGCATTGTGTTAGTGAAGCAGCACATTACCAGGTGTGAACACCGCCTGATGCAGATTTTGCCATATTGGTTTCCTCAGGCCGTGTTCACACATGGTAATGTGCTGCTTCACTAACACAATGCATTCACCTTATTCACACGACTGTGCCACTTTGAACTCCTCTAACGTCCATTAAATAGGTTGTTTTGCTCCTGTTCCATTTTTTGGAGAGGGGACAAGTGTCATCCATTAATGGGCCGATAAAAAACAATGAATTTTATCAGTCTTCTGTACGTGACCCGACCCACTGATCCGTTATTTCCCAGATGCCGACCCATTAAAAGCGGATCCAATGGTTTCTGTGTTGGAGAATACGATGGGTAGCGCATATCAGCTTTTTGAAAAATGTTGTGTGAATAAGGCCTAAACCTCATGGTACGTTTTTGGTGGAACCCAATACAAATATGGGAGAATATCCAAACTCCATGGACCTGTTGTCCTTGTTGGGTCACACCTGGGTCTAAGCCCTGCAAAATAATAGCGCTGGAAGTGTCAGCAACCCAAAAATGGAAAAACTTACTATTTGTAGTTGCTCTTCAAGCTCCAAAATCTGGGGAGCCCCAATATTAAGTCCTAATAGTCTCCCTGAAAATAGGTTTCCAAAATGGTTTATAAGAAAAGTAATCTGGGCCAAACTTTGTCGTCCCTCTGCCTTTTTGAGATTTTCTCAGTGTAGTTCCTCTTATCCTCCACTAGGGTGAGTCAGTGTGATGTTTGGTGACTGTGGGATTGTCTTTCCTGTACTGTATACACTGCGGCTACACGTTCAGCCTCGGCTACATCGTGTCAATGACATGTAGTGTAGCAGAGACATCAGCTCACAACACTCACACAACTGATGGCTCTGTGGCGCAATGGATAGCGCATTGGCCTTCTAGTGAGAAGACGACATTCAAAGGTTGTGGGTTCGAGTCCCACCAGAGTTGCGGTTTTGCTGCACAAAAATTTTCAAATAGCTTTTCAGAAAAGAAAAAAAAATGAATCAAAATGTGAATTTTTTCTCAGATTTGTTGAAATATCCGCTCTGGTTTCTTAGTCCCCATAGAGTATTTTGTTTCAACCCCAAATAATCCCTGAAATATCTTTATAGAAATTTTGATTTGGTTTCAGATATAAAAATGTTACTGATTTAAAAAAAAAATAATATTTATATACATACATATCTCCCTATATTATAAAAATGAATTTCTGTCTGTCTGTCTGTCTGTCTGTCTATCTGTCTGTCTGTGCTCTAATGCGAACCAAACGACTGGACCGATCTTCACCAAATTTGGTACAGAGATACTTCAGATATCCGGGAAGGTTTAAGACGAGACTCCAACTCGCTCGGACGTACCGTTGCTGAGATACACCATTTCAAACACAGTGCCCCCCCCTTAGCCAATACAAACCTGCAAGTCTTTCACTCATATTCCAACTGCAATACACACGGTCACTCCACATGCACAATACAACACTGATATCCAAACTGAGATACACGCATCAGAGGATTAGATACACAGATCAGCACACAGTATCACACACCAGAGGATTAGATACACGGGTCTGCACACAGTCCCACAAACCAGAGAATTAAATACGCACTTCTGCACACAGTTCCACACACTGAAGGATCTGATACACGCGTCTGCACACGGTTCCACATACCGAAGGATTAGATACAGGCATCTACACACAGTTCCACACTCCAGAGGATTAGATACGCTCGTCTGCACACATTTGTACACGCCATAGGATTAGATACACACATCTTCACACAGCTCCACACTCCAGAGGATTAGATACGCACGTCTGCACACAGTTCCACATGCAGTAGGATTAGATACGTGCGTCTACACACAGTTCCACACGCCGAAGGATTAGATACGTGCCTCTTCACACAATACCACACAGGGAAAGATTAGATACGTGTGTGTGCACACAGTACCACACTTTGGAGGATGAGATACATGCCTCTGCACACAGTACCACAAGCCAGAGAATTAGATATGCGTCTCAGCACACAGTACCACATGGGGGAGGATTAGATACGCGCGTCTACACACAGTACCACATGTCATAGGATTATATACGCGCGTCTGCACACAGTACCACATCCTGGGGGATTGGATACATGCGTCTACACACAGTTCCACACACTGTAGGATTAGATACGCACCTCTTCACACAATACCACACAGGGGAGGATTAGATACACGTGTCTTCATACAGTTGTACACGCCATAGGATTAGATACACGCGTCTTCACACAGTACCACATGCAGTAGGATTAGATACG
Source organism: Leptodactylus fuscus (assembly GCF_031893055.1). Classification (NCBI taxonomy): domain Eukaryota; kingdom Metazoa; phylum Chordata; class Amphibia; order Anura; family Leptodactylidae; genus Leptodactylus; species Leptodactylus fuscus. The sequence goes on along the minus strand of NC_134267.1, from coordinate 222,691,767 downwards.
CACGTCTACACACAGTTCCACATGCCAAAGGATTAGATACGCGCCTCTTCACACAATACCACACAGGGGAGGATTAGATATGTGTGTGTGCACACAGTACCACACTTTGGAGGATTAGATACATGCCTCTGCACACAGTACCACAAGCCAGAGAATTAGATACGCGTCTCAGCACACAGTATCACACGGGGGAGGATTAGATACGCTCATCTACACACAGTACCACATGCCATAGGATTATATACGCACGTCTGCACACAGTACCACATGCCGGGGGATTGGATACGTGCTTCTACACACAGTTCCACACACTGTAGGATTAGATACGCACCTCTTCACATAATACCACACAGGGGAGGATTAGATACACGTGTCTTCACACAGTTGTACACGCCATAGGATTAGATACACGCATCTTCACACAGTACCACATGCCGTAGGATTAGATACGCGCGTCTACACACAGTACCACATGGGGGAGGATTAGATGCGCGTCTGCATACAGTACCACATGCCGTAGAATTAGATACGCGCGTCTACACACAGTTCCACACTCCAGAGGATTAGATATGCGCGTCTGCACACAGTTCTACACGCCATAGGATTAGATACACACGTCTGCACAGAGTACCACATGCCGTAGGATTAGATACACACGTCTACACACAGTTCCACACTCCAGAGGATTAGATACGCGCGTCTGCACACAGTTGTACACGCCATAGAATTAGATACACGCGTCTGCACACAGTACCACATGCAGTAGGATTAGATACGCGACTCTTCACACAGTACCACACAGGGGAGGATTAGATACGTGTGTGCACACAGTATCACACTTTGGAGGATTAGAGACATGCCTCTGCACACAGTACCACAAGCCAGAGAATTAGATACGCGTCTCAGCACACAGTATCACACGGGGGAGGATTAGATACGCGCCTCTTCACACAATACCACACAGGGGAGGATTAGATACAGGCCTCTGCATACAGTACCACATGCCAGAGAATTAGATACGCGTCTCAGCACACAGTTCCACATGGGGGAGGATTAGATACGCGCATCTGCACACAGTACCACACGCCAGAGTCATTAGATACGCGCGTCTGCACACAGTTTCACTTACTGGAGGATTAGATACGCGCCTCTTCACACAATATCACATGGGGAGGATTAGATATGTGCATCTGCACAAAGTACCACACCAACAAGAATTAGACACTTGCATCTAAACACAGTACTACACGGGGAAGGATTAGATACAGCTTTACTCCAGGTATCCATAACAACTGATCACAGGTTTTTCACTGACATCCAAAATGAGATACACATAATCACATGACGCTTATGGACATACACACAAACCACATACAAAATACACCAGTGCAAAATTGGACAATTCTTATAGGGCCAGTACACAAACATAAAATGTAATATACCCGTGCGAAGCCGGGTCCTCCCTCTAGTATATATATATATGTATATATATATATATATATATATATACAGTCCTATGAAAAAGTTTGGGCATCCCTATTAATCTTAATCATTTTTAGTTCTAAATATTTTGGTGTTTGCAGCAGCCATTTCAGTTTGATATATCTAATAACTGATGGACACAGTAATATTTCAGGATTGAAATGAGGTTTATTGTACTAACAGAAAATGTGCAATATGCATTAAACCAAAATTTGACCGGTGCAAAAGTATGGGCACCTCAACAGAAAAGTGACATTAATATTTAGTAGATCCTCCTTTTGCAAAGATAACAGCCTCTAGTCGCTTCCTGTAGCTTTTAATAAAGTTCCTGGATCCTGGATGAAGGTATTTTGGACAAACAATTCAAGTTCAGTTAAGTTAGATGGTCGCCGAGCATGGACAGCCCGCTTCAAATCATCCCACAGATGTTCAATGATATTCAGGTCTGGGGACTGGGATGGCCATTCCAGAACATTGTAATTGTTCCTCTGCATGAATGCCTGAGGATTTGGAGCGGTGTTTTGGATCATTGTCTTGCTGAAATATCCATCCCCGGCGTAACTTCAACTTCGTCACTGATTCTTGAACATTATTCTCAAGAATCTGCTGATACTGAGTGGAATCCATGCAACTCTCAACTTTAACAAGATTCCCGATGCCGGCATTGGCCACACAGCCCCAAAGCATGATGGAACCTCCACCAAATTTTACAGTGGGTAGCATGTGTTTTTCTTGGAATGCTGTTTCTTTTTGGATGCCATGCATAACGCCTTTTTTTATAACCAAACAACTCAATTTTTGTTTCCAAAATGAAGCTGCCTTGTCCAAATGTGCTTTTTCATACCTCAGGCAACTCTATTTGTGGCGTACGTGCAGAAACGGCTTCTTTCTCATCACTCTCCCATACAGCTTCTATTTGTGCAAAGTGCGCTGTATAGTTGACCGTTGCACAGTGACACCATCTGCAGCAAGATGATGCTGCAGCTCTTTGGAGGTGGTCTGTGGATTGTCCTTGACTGTTCTCACCATTCTTCTTCTCTGCCTTTCTGATATTTTTCTTGGCCTGCCACTTCTGGGCTTAACAAGAACTGTCCCTGTGGTCTTCCATTTCCTTACTATGTTCCTCACAGTGGAAACTGACAGGTTAAATCTCTGAGACAACTTTTTGTATCCTTCCCCTGAACAACTATGTTGAACAATCTTTGTTTTCAGATCATTTGAGAGTTGTTTTGAGTAGCCCATGATGCCACTCTTCAGAGGAGATTCAAATAGGAGATCAACTTGCAATTGGCCACCTTAAATACCTTTTCTTATGATTGGATACATCTGGCTATGAAGTTCAAAGCTCACTGAGGTTACAAAACCAATTTTGTGCTTCAGTAAGTCAGTAAAAAGTAGTTAGGGGAATTCAAATCAATAAAATGATAAGGGTGCCCATACTTTTGCAGCGGTCAAATTTTGGTTTAATGCATATTGCACATTTTCTGTTAGTACAATAAACCTCATTTCAATCCTGAAATATTACTGTGTCCATCAGTTATTAGATATATCAAACTGAAATGGCTGTTGCAAACACCAAAATATTTAGAACAAAAAATGATTAAGATTAATAGGGGTGCCCAAACTTTTTCATAGGACTGTATATGTCTACAGATAAATAGTTCTCCCTTCCTGACATCCACCATACCATTACGGCAGATGTTGAGTCTTCAAACATGGCGCTTGCTCAGTAGCAGAGCCGGCACCATAAGCACTGGGTCTCCGATGTCTTACACGGCGTAGACGAAGCAGTAATGGCCGCCATCCCTCTGACCAGTGGCATAAATACCAGGGTAGCCGCTGCCACAGGGCGCAGGACATTAAAGGGTCCAGTGGGCCCGTTATGTTTTTTGTTTTATTTCCTCGCGCCTGGGAAGCGGAGACGGCCATAAGTAGGAGCAGGAATCAGTAAGTGAGCTTATGGGCCCTCAAACCCCAACAAACTCAGCAGATAGTCTGCGGTTTTTCTGTGAACAGCGCTGCTGGGAAATCCGTGATACTTTTGCGCCTGCCCTCGCTACGTGGGGCCTTATAGTGTCCTATGATCAGATAAATACAAATAGAGATTTAACCATTTTTTCTTTTGTTTTTGACTCTCCGCCTTCCAAACCTCATGACTGTTATTTCTCCATTCACAGAGACATATGAGGGCTTAGTCTTTGTGGGATAAACTCTACTTCATAATGGCTCCATTTAATATTCCGCACAATGTACTGGGAAGATGGAAAACATTTCAGAATGGGGGGATGGGAGGAATAGCTGCATTTGTGCGGACATGTCACCTGCATTCTATGGGTCTGTAGGATTCTGGGGATATCACATTTATATAGTTCTTTTTACATTTCAACTGCCTAAAAAATCCAAATCTTTGCAAAATAAAAAAAATACTTGAAGTTACCATATTCTGTGTTTTGTTTTTTGTTTTTTTCTCTTTTGGGGAGAGGAGAAAAAAAATCTCTGTACAAATTAAAAGAAAAAGGTAAATTTCTAAAGTCCCCAATTAGGATTATATGCCGGCCATTAGTCCACACAATATAATGTAATCAGCCGACATTGTGTAACTATATACAACAGTAGTCATTCAGGTTGTCAGACATGGACAAGTGCGGTGTAGTTGTCGCCTCTCACATTAGCACAAGTGGACAATTGGCCGGGAACCAGAACACTGGGTATTTGGTGCTGGACAGCAGAATCTGAATAGTTCTGAATAAGTTATTGTTACTATGCGCAGTCAGGGGTGTATGTAGAGTATTTGGGGGCGGGACACATAGCAAGTTAACAATATGACTTGTATAAAAAGTCCTCCAAACTCAGTTTAGGAAGAAAAGTAAAACCCTTTCATCTATTATGGGCCATTTTGTGGTCCCTGGGGCCTAAGCTTTCTTTTTGTTGTGCCCCTGTCCCATCCTATAGCTATGCACTGACTGTCTGCACCTTAATAAGAAAAGTGATTTATATGCTAATTCCTATATTCTTACAAAGACAAGAAGGTAAATACTTTCTGCTACCTGCACCTTGTTATACCTGGGGCTGAGAATGGACAGGAATAGGAAAGTGAGAGGTAATGGGCTACTCATGGCCGCTTATCTCATGTGCTCCTGAATGTGTTTGAGGCTCCACCTACACAGTCCTGCTTCAGCCGTGCAAACATTATTTGTCTCCTGTAAGATCCCTCTATTCTCTCACCTAGCCTAGTTTAACCATCTAGCATTTTTATATTTGTTCTATTCTCCCCTCCATACAATAACCATAACTTTTTATATTCTTTTCAGAGCTGTGTGAGTGTGTGTTCTCTGGTCAGATGAGACAAAAGTAAAGCTTTTTGGGAAAAGGCCTCAACATAGAATTTACAGGGGGAAAAAAAGAGGCCTTCAAAGAAAAGAACACGGTCCCTGCAGTCAGACATGGCGGAGGTTCCCTGATGTTTTGGGGTTGCTTTGCTGCCTCTGGCACTGGACTGCTTGACCGTGTGCATGGCATTATGAAGTCTGAAGACGACCAACACATTGTGCAGCATAATGTAGGGCCCAGTGTGAGAAAGCTGGGACTCCCTCAGAGGTCAGGGGTCTTCCAGCAGGACAATGACCCAAAACACACTTCAGGTCAGCACTAGAAAATGGTGGTGAGAGAAAGCCCTGGAGACTTGTAAAGTGGCAGCAATGAGTCCAGCCCTGAATCCCATAGAACACCTGTGGGGGGGAGATCTCTTGATGGCAGTTTGGAGAAGGCCCCCTTCACATCTCAGGGGGGACCTGGAGCAGTTTGCCAAAGAAGAATGGTCTAAAATTCCAGCAGAGCCTTGTAAGAAACTCATTGATGGTTACCGGAAGCGGTTGTGCGCAGTTATTGTGTCTAAAGGTTGTGCTACCAAGTATTAGGCTGAGGGGGCCAATACTTTTGTCCGGCCCATTTTTGGAGTTTTGTGTAAAATGATCAATGATTTAACTTTTTTTTTCATTCTCTTTTGTATTTTTTCATTGCAAGCAAAATAAATGAAGATATTACCAAAGAGTTTGTGATTGCAATCATTGTCTGGAAGAAACTGAGTATTATCTGACAGAATTGCAGGGGTGCCAATACTTTTGGTCAACACTATAGATAGATATAGATAGATAGATGACAGAAAGATAGATAGATAGATAGATAAGATAGAAAGATGATAAAGAGATAGAAAGATAAAACGATAGATAGATAGATAGATAGATAGATAGATAGATCATTAGAAAGATAGATAGATGATAGATAGTAAGATAGATAAATAGAAAGATAGATAAATAGAAAGATAGAAAAAAAGATGATAGAAAGATAGAAATATGATAGATAGATAGATGATAGAAAGATGATAGAAATATGATAGAAAAATGATAGATAGATAGATAGATAGATAGATAGATAGATAGATAGATGATAGCTAGAAAGATGATAGACAGAAAGATAGATAGATGATAGATAGATAGATAGATAGATAGAAAGACAGACAGATAGATAGATAGATACAAAAATAGATAGATAGATGATAGAAAGATAGATGATAGATAGAAATATAGAAGGATTATAGAAAGATAGATAGAAAGATGAAAGATAGATCGATAGAAAGATGATAGATAGAAAGATGATAGATAGAAAGATAGATAGGTGATAGATAGATAGATAGATAGATAGATAGATAGATAGATAGAAAAATAGATAGAAATATAGAAGAATGATAGATAGATAGATACAGTCCTATGAAAAAGTTTAGGCACCCCTATTAATCTTAATCATTTTTAGTTCTAAATATTCTGGTATTTGCAACAGCCATTTCAGTTTGATATATCTAATAACTGATGGACACAGTAATATTTCAGGATTGAAATGAGGTTTATTGTACTAACAGACTATGAGACAGGGATAGCTGTACAGGCAGGGATAGCTAGGGATAACCTTTATTTAGGGGGGAATGTTATTAAAAATAACTTTTTGGGGCTCTATCGGGTGTGTAATTGTGATTTTTGTGAGATAAACTTTTTCCCATAGGGATGCATTGGCCAGCGCTGATTGGCCGAATTCTGTACTCTGGCCAATCAGTGCTGGCCAATGCATTCTATTGGCGTGATGAAGCAGTGCTGAATGTGTGTGTTTAGCTCAACTACACCGGTGGAGTAGTTGGCTAAGCACACAGATTCAGCTCTGCTTCAATCAGCGCTGGCCAATGCATTCTATTAGCTTGATGAAGCAGAGTGTGCACAAGGGTTCAAGCGCACCCTCGGCTCTGCTACATCAGAGCCGAGGGTGCGCTTGAACCCTTGTGCACACTCTGCTTCATCAAGCTAATAGAATGCATTGGCCAGCGCTGATTGGCCAATGCATTCTATTAGCCCGATGAAGTAGAGCTGAATGTGTGTGCTAAGCACACACATTCAGCACTGCTTCATCACGCCAATACAATGCATTAGCCAGTGCTGATTGGCCAGAGTACGGAATTCGGCCAATCAGCGCTGGCTCTGCCGGAGGAGGCGGAGTCTAAGGTCGGACCTGAATGGAGACTGGTGTGGAGCTATCTTAGACTCCGCCTCCTCCAGCAGAGCCAGCGCTGATTGGTCGAGTTCCGTACTCTGGCCAATCAGCACTGGCCAATGCATTTCTATGGGGAAAAGTTAGCTTGCGAAAATCGCAAACTGACAGGGATTTCCATGAAATAAAGTGACTTTTATGCCCCCAGACATGCTTCCCCTGCTGTCCCAGTGTCATTCCAGGGTGTTGGTATCATTTCCTGGGGTGTCATAGTGGACTTGGTGACCCTCCAGACACGAATTTGGGTTTCCCCCTTAACGAGTTTATGTTCCCCATAGACTATAATGGGGTTCGAAACCCATTTGAACACTCGAACAGTGAGCGGCTGTTCGAATCGAATTTCGAACCTCGAACATTTTAGTGTTCGCTCATCTCTAATAGATAGATGATAGAAAGATGATAGATAGAAAGACAGACAGACAGACAGACAGACAGACAGACAGATAGATAGATAGATGATAGATAGAAAGATGGATAGAAAGATGATAGATAGATAGATAGATAGATAGATAGATAGATAGATAGAAAAATAGATAGAAATACAGAAGGATGATAGATACATAGATAGATGATAGATAGAAAGACAGACAGATAGGTACAAAGATAGATAGATAGATGATAGATAGATAGATAATAGATAGATAGATGATAGATACATAGATAGATAGATAGATAGATAGATAGATAGATAGATAGATAGATAGATAGACAGATGATAGAAAGATGATAGATAGAAAGACAGATAGATAGATAGATAGATAGATAGATAGATAGATAGATAGATAGAAATATACAGTAGAAGGATGATAGAAAGATAGATAAAAAGATGATAGATAGATAGATAGATAGATAGATAGATAGATAGATGATAGATAGAAAGAT